>NC_139991.1:66899916-67056238 GCF_964263955.1 Coregonus lavaretus
TTCAAAAGTTGCGTGTGTGTGGGTGTGCTTTGGGGGTGAGCCGGGTCGGATTGTTCATTAAAGAGTGGAATCCTCGTCCCCTTTGTGAAATATGTTCGTATGCATGGGGAGGGGGAGTGAACTAGCAAAGTGAATGTCACCCCACCACTTATTGCGTTCGCTCCATTAAACATGAAGCGTCCTAGCTTCACCTGCATCACCATGCATTTATTTAAACATGCTTATAGCTGACATGGCGCTTAGTAAATTATTACACACCTCTGCTGTCCTGATTGCGCCCCTGCATAAATACACGTGCCGGTGCCGCCTATGCGTGAGAGTTTGAATTGGCATCCAAATGCTAGAAGACCAGAGGTCACAAAATGCGTTTTAATTGGAATAACCTTGACCCTCTTCACAGTCTAGCTACGCTGTGGCCAGAGCCCCACAAATATGTATTCCACGAAAATTAGGTGATGCTTAGTTCAGATTATAGTTTTGAAGTTGCCAAAATCGGTTCTCTGGCTCGAAATACCTTGTAGGGTGTGTCTGACAGACTGCCGCTTCTGCTTGCTTCAGCAGCACGAATCGAAAGTAGCAACCGTTCAGGCTGCATTTAATTTGGTCATAAATAACATTATTTGTAAACATATATATGAAGTGACAACTTTGGAATTTATTATAGAGTAGGCCTAACAATATTTAGAGTAGTGAGTGACAATTTAGCTTAATAGTCTCGAAGTGAGCGGTGCGTTTTAGTCTCACTCCGAATGGCTCTCGTAATCTCCTCAGAATTTATATTAGCAGTCAAACATTCTGACGCGGGTCAGATTTATTCGATAAGACACTTACCCTACTTACTTCGAAGGTTAATTTGGGAGAGCCGCTCCGTGTCCCATTATTATACGAACGCCCCTCTGCCATAAGCCCCGCAAGGCTCCATTCACTACCCGGCTCCCGTCGTGGTATAGGCTACTGTACTACACTCCCGTTATCTGATGCGGTCTCCTTGTTAGTTTTTTCTCCTGCCGGTTACTTTTTTATTACACCACGGATGGCGGCACACAGTAGAACGTGTCCTAGATCTGGAATTGGGAGGTGGGGAAAAAAAAGCGAAAGCGTGAATTCCAGCTTGAAGGAGTATCAAAAGTATGAAAATATTGACTTTGAGGAAGGTCTGGTGCTCGTACTTCTCCCACTTTACTAGCTCAGGTTTACCCGGGATGCTCAAGCGCAGAAAGAAATAAAGCTTTGAGGAAAATCTCTCTCTCTCTCTCTCTCTCTCTCTCTCTCTCTCTCTCTCTCTCTCTCTCTCTCTCTCTCTCTCTCTCTCTCTCTCTCTCTCTCTCTCAGTTAATGCCTGTGCTAAATCCTTTTTACCATCACTTTCAATCACTATCCGGGCTTATATCTGCCAGCCTAAACCGGGAGGGTGGCGCAACTTCTTACCCGCTCTCGACGCTCTCTCTCGCCGGCCGAGCGGCACCAAACTTAACCGTCCCACCCGCCGATCAGCAAGCGCTGCTTAAAGGAACAGCGGAGAAGTGGAGCTATAGCCTACTGTGTCATCCTCTGCGTCCGAGCGTTCAGAGAGTTGTATCAGAGATGTTTAGCAGCAGATAAGCCAGAGTTGTTTGCTCGCGTTGAAGGAAGTGGTGGATTGGTGGATAGAGGGCGGTTTAGATACAGGACATAAACCACCGCTCGGGTTTACAGAGCCATTTTTGTTGGCTATTAAAGCTGTCTGTGCAAAAGAGAAGGCGCGTACCGGTATAACAATCAGCCGTAGCACGTTGGATCAATTGCAAAAGGCAGCGCTGCCTATACACGTTTTATAATTTAATACATAATACCTGAATCTATTACTTTCATTTAACAAATTCTACTGTTTCGTTTTTTTAGGCCTATCAGAATAGTGGCAAAATAATCACAACACATTGAAGCGCCAATGTAGGCTAGGCCTAGTTAGATTTTTCGCATTACCAAATTGTAAGGTATTTCAGACTGAATTTAAATTGCTTCATAAACTTAATTTAAATGTATTATATATTGATAAGTTATAAAAGTATTTTACTCAATCTTTGATCATAAATACGAAGCAGCTTTGAGGACAACTTCAGAAGGGAATTTGGCGCTTACTATCTTGTTTCAGTACCATGGACAGTACCTCACCAGTCGCGCAAGGCCAGCCGTTCTAAAGTCGCTGTCCGTGGTGCTGAAACGGACTGACGGCTTCTCTTGTACTTTCACAAGGCAGGGTCTACATGCTGCAGCACCGCTAGTGACAGCTGCGTTGCACTCCAAACATTTGAAAGCTGTCAAATGCATTACACAAGAAGAACCTGAAGCTTCAATATGTTGTCATAACAATGTTATGGGGTTTTCTGTGCTTTTTTGTGGTAATTTTGGAGAGAGAGCGAGAGCGAGAGCGAGAGCGAGAGAGACGTGTGATTCGGAAAGGAACTCTGAACCTCTGTCTGGGTGGGAACACTGACAGTACAGCACGGAGTCGATCGATAGTTTGTCCTTGCAGCGTCTCCTCTGTTTTTCTCAAGTCTTTCAGATTCCTCTTAACCCTTGCAGCGCCTGCCTGAGCCCCCTTCACCCCCCAAATAATATATCTACCTACCTTATATATCTACCGAGGTCTTCAAATAAACATGTTACAGTGGGAAACAAAAAGGATGACTAAATTGACCCGTGTTAGCTTGGAGTCACATATGAAATATGTATTATAGGATTTGACATTCATCAAAGTTATAAAAGCTGTCCATTTGTTATGTATGAATCCGGATGTCTCTCTCAAAGGCCCACAAATGATTTAGCGTTGGTCAGTTGAGTGATAATTTCCCTGACGCCAGACAGTGCCAGACCGTTTACTGGCCTGACGCCAGAACACATCACTGATATTAGTTAGGATGGTGAAATGTAATCCAGTTCAATCACTTGAAACGGGACTTCGCATCAAAAAATGTCAGCATCAATATGTCTATGAATGATCTCACTTTAGATATTGGTCTCTATCTTACTGCAGGTGCCCTCGATTGTGTCTTGATATATGTTTTTGTATTATGTGTGTCATTGATACTTGTCTTGTCCTTGATGATGCTTGAGGTGACAAAACAATTTCCCAAGTTGGGATCAATAAAGTAATACTCTACTTTAATGCACATCAATTTATTTTCTGGTCTCACTTGTGATGGCTAGGCCTTTGGCCTATATTTCAATAGTTTTACATTCTTCTAGATCCATTTCAATGTACATCAATATAACCTGACAGGAACGTCAGCTGTGATGATGGGGATGAATGAGGGGCTTGATATTTTGGAATTCAACTATGCCTACCCTCATCCCAGAGCATCAATAACAACGTAACACCCTGTCAAAGCACACGGCTAATAGAGCTACAGATGTATTGTTGCATCCCAAATGGCACCCTATTCCCTATATAGTGAACTACCTTTGACCAGATGCAGACTAAAAGACCTAACACCTTTCTGGCACTACTATACTATCATTTACACTTACAAAGTGCTGAGATTGAGCTTGACGTGTAAAAAACTCACTATGAAATATTAGTATTGTTGTATGAATCTGCCAATACACTGTTCTCATACAGTGGGGAAAAAAAGTATTTAGTCAGCCACCAATTGTGCAAGTTCTCCCACTTAAAAATATGAGAGAAGCCTGTAATATATCATCATAGGTACACGTCAACTATGACAGACAAATTTAGGAAAAAAAATCCTGAAAATCACATTGTAGGATTTTTTATGAATTTATTTGCAAATTATGGTGGAAAATAAGTATTTGGTCACCTACAAACAAGCAAGATTTCTGGCTCTCACAGACCTGTAACTTCTTCTTTAAGAGGCTCCTCTGTCCTCCACTCGTTACCTGTATTAATGGCACCTGTTTGAACTTGTTATCAGTATAAAAGACACCTGTCCACAACCTCAAACAGTCACACTACAAACTCCACTATGGCCAAGACCAAAGAGCTGTCAAAGGACACCAGAAACAAAATTGTAGACCTGCACCAGGCTGGGAAGACTGAATCTGCAATAGGTAAGCAGCTTGGTTTGAAGAAAACAACTGTGGGAGAAATTATTAGGAAATGGAAGACATACAAGACCACTGATAAACTCCCTCGATCTGGGGCTCCACGCAAGATCTCACCCCGTAGGGTCAAAATGATCACAAGAACGGTGAGCAAAAATCCCAGAACCACACGGGGGGACCTAGTGAATGACCTGCAGAGAGCTGGGACCAAAGTAACAAAGCCTACCATCAGTAACACACTACGCCACCAGGGACTCAAATCCTGCAGTATCAGACGTGTCCCCCTGCTTAAGCCAGTACATGTCCAGGCCCGTCTGAAGTTTGCTAGAGTGCATTTGGATGATCCAGAAGAGGATTGGGAGAATGTCATATGGTCAGATAAAACCAAAATATAACTTTTTGGTAAAAACTCAACTCGTCGTGTTTGGAGGACAAAAAATGCTTAGTTGCATCCAAAGAACACCATACCTACTGTGAAGCATGGGGGTGGAAACATCATGCTTTGGGGCTGTTTTTCTGCAAAGGGACCAGGACGATTGATCCGTGTAAAGGAAAGAATGAATGGGGCCATGTATCGTGAGATTTTGAGTGAAAACCTCCTTCCATCATCAAGAGCATTGAAGATGAAACATGGCTGGGTCTTTCAGCATGACAATGATCCCAAACACACCGCCCGGGCAACGAAGGAGTGGCTTCGTAAGAAGCATTTCAAGGTCCTGGAGTGGCCTAGCCAGTCTCCAGATCTCAACCCCATAGAAAATATTTGGAGGGAGTTGAAAGTCTGTGTTGCCCAGCGACAGCCCCAAAACATCACTGCTCTAGCGGAGATCTGCATGGAGGAATGGGCCAAAATACCAGCAACAGTGTGTGAAAACCTTGTGAAAACTTACAGAAAACGTTTGACCTGTGTCATTGCCAACAAAGGGTATATAACAAAGTATTGAGAAACTTGTGTTATTGACCAAATACTTATTTTCCACCATAATTTGCAAATAAATTCATTAAAAATCCTACAATGTGATTTTCTGGATTCTTTTTTCTCATTTTGTCTGTCATAGATGACGTGCACCTATGATGAAAATTACAGGCCCCTCTCATCTTTTTAAGTGGGAGAACTTGCACAATTGGTGGCTGACTAAATACTTTTTTCCCCCACTGTAAGCTGTTGATCAGAACATAGGCTTACTGAACATAATATAAAGGTCAATTTGGGATGTATTAGGCTGTATTACAAGTTGTTTGGTCATTTGGGTCATTGTCAACTACCTGGGTCATGTTCAGTAGGCCCGAAATGAAAGAAAGTGCTCTGAAACGCGGAGGTACTATCTCAACTTGTCCAATAAGAAACACACATTTTCATTTTCCATTGCAAAACGTTTTATACGGTGTGCGCTTATGAACACAACCCCTCAACCCATGTAGTAGTTTGCTTTCCATGGCTGTGTTTACACAGGCAGCCCAATTCTGACATTTTGCCCATTTACAGTATTGGCAAAAGATCTGATTGGTCAAAAGACCAGGAATTGGACAAAAGATCAGAATTGGGCTGACTGTGTAAACGCAGCCCATGACATCATAGAAGTGTGCAAAATGCTGAGTATGAAATTGTGGTGAGGGCAGATGAGTACACTCCCAGCAAACCAGCAACATTCCCAGATCATTAGGTAAGATTCACAGTAGCCCTTTCCTGCAGTCAAATGACCTGGTGGCCTCATGGATGGAATGTTATTAATATTTTTCATTTTTCATAATTAATAAACATTGTAAAAAAAAATAAAAAATTTAAACTGATTTAGCCCACTGCAGTAAAAGGTTAAGTTCTAGTTAGGGTTTTATCTAACATTAGCATGATAACATCCCAAAAACAATGTTTTTGATAACAAAATCTTCTTTAAAAACATGCTTTAAATGAAATATCTTGGAACGTTCTCCTAGCATTCACTAAAATGTTGTGCACAACATCTGTAACAACGACCACAGAACATTCCACAATAGTTCTCATTATGTTTCCACATAATGTAAAAACACTTCGTACCAGCAAACCAAAATTGGTTCTGTGAAAGTTCCCAGAACATTCATTATGTTGCGGCAAATGTTCTCATAACACAAAAACTGTCCAGTCGTGCTGATGATTATACAATGTTTGTATAAAATGCCTGATGTTGCAAGAACGTTCCCAGAACACATGTTGTCAGTTCTTTAAAGGTTCCCAGAATGTTTCATTAGGTTTCAATGTTTCTTTTAGGGTGCAAAAAACATTCACCTGACGTTACAAGAACATTCTCAGAACACATTTCATCTGTTCTTTAAAGGTTCCCAGAATGTTTCATTAGGTTGTGGGAACAGTCTGGTGGGAACATTGTGGGGACATCACAAAATACATGTTCCCAAAACACAAACACTGTCCAGTTGTACGAATGATTCTACAATGATTCTATTCTATTCCTAGAATGTTTCTTTAGGTTGTGGGAACATTGTGGGAATAAATTGTCCAGTTGTGCTGACATTCAGATAATGTTTGTATCAGGGCGCACATACATTCCTTTGACATTGCAAGGATGTAGACAGAACAGCCTTACTGAGTTCTATAAAAGTTCCCAGAACATTTAATTAGGTTGTGGGAACAGTGTGGGTACATTAGAAGAGATAGGTTCCCAAAACACAAAATATGCTCAGTTGTTATGGCATTCAAACAATGATTAAGTTAGGTTGCACAGGACATTCCTATAATGTTGTAAGAATGTTGACAGAACACCTGGTCTAAGTTCTTTAAAGTATCGCAGAAAATGAAATTAAGTTATGGGAGTTGTCTGGGATGTTGCAAGAACATTCCCACAATGTTGCACAAATGTCCAGATTTATACATCCAGTCAGAAATGCAGAATTTAGACTGTATCTGTAAAAAGAAATAACATTGTGTAAAAATGTACTGTTCCATTTTTTTTTTAAACGCACCCAATATAAATCCTTATTTGAGACGCTAGACATGGTCCCCCCTGTCTTATTGTTCATGATCTGAAGAGCAAAATTGATCTTAGATCAGCACTCATAGTCTTGGAAACCTTATAAATATGGGCCCAGAAGTATGCAGCATATAAAGAGAATGGGTGAAGTGGTGATGAATAACCCAGTTACCAGGATATCCCTGGGTTAGTTATATCTAAGAAGGCTAAAAAGGAAGCATGGAATTCCTGATTGACCATACTGCCATGGCTATATACAGATAAAATAATATGAAAGCGAGCTTCCCTGGTGGTGCAGAGGATAAAAGACTTGGGAGCCAACCATTGCAGGTTCAAACCTGACTGTCTACATAAGAAAACAAATATTGCACCAAACACCTTAGTTAGATGTAAAATTGCCCAACTAAAACATCCTCCGCAAAAAAGTTAATTAATTACAGATTTCTTGAGTTATCTTAGATTCATTCTGGGGATTTTGAGGAAGTGAAATATGCACTTTGTCTCATTGGGGACAAACATAATTAACCAAATGCGGAATCGGTCAGGAAACACACCTCCAAGACTGAAATCTCATTTTTCTAATGAGCAACAAACAAAATAATTTTGCACCCTAAAACAAACATTGTAGAATCATCCGCACAACTGGACAGTTTTTGTGTTTTGGGAACATATCTTTTGTGATGTTCCCACAATATTCCCACCAGACTGTTCCCAAAACCTAATGAAACATTCTGGGAACCTTTAAAGAACAGATCAAATGTGCTCTAGGAACGTTCTTGCAACATCAGGCGAATGTTTTATACAAACATTCTATAATCATCAGCAGGACTGGACAGTTTTTGTGTTATGAGAACATACATTTACCACGACCTAACGAATGTTCTGGGAACTTACACATAACCAATTTTGGTTTGCTGGGTTGTCTCTAGCTGTTTCCAAAATGGCACCCTATTCTCTATATAGTGCACTACTTTTGACCGGAGCCAATATATTCCATCTTTAGTCTGCTACTTTTGACCAGAGCCCATGGGCCCTGGTCAAAAGTAGTGCACTAAATAGGGAATAGGCTGCTATTTGGGATGCAACCTCTGTGTGTCCATGTGTCTGGATGAGGGTTGGGGTGGCTGAGTAGCCTGGTTGGCAGACCTTGATAAAAATATATACCCTTCATCGTGGCGGCATGCAGTTTGGACTGAGTTCAGGACGATGCTCACCCACCCACTCTCTCTCTCTCTCTCTCTCTCTCTCTCTCTCTCTCTCTCTCTCTCTCTCTCTCTCTCTCTCTCTCTCTCTCTCTCTCTCTCTCTCTCTCTCTCTCTCTCTCTCTCTCTCTCTCTCTCTCTCTCTCTCTCTCTCTCTCTCTCTCTCTCTCTCTACCTACCTCTCTCTCTCTACCTCTCTCTCTCTCTCTCTCTACCCCTCTCTCTCTCTCTCTCTCGCTCTCTGAACTCAGACCTTGATAAAAAGATATACCCTTCATCGTGGCGGCATGCAGTTTGGACTGAGTTCAGGACGATGCTCACCCACCCACCCACCCACCCACCCAACCCCTCTCTCTCTCTCTCTCTCTCTGTCCCTCATTCTCTCCTTCTCTCTTTCACTTTTTATATCCCATCTCTCTCTGTCTCTCTACTTCTGTCACTCTTTCTTTCTCTCTATCTCAAAAGTCAACTTGTGTGGGAGTCGTGCTCGTGCATGAATCAATCTGGAAATTTGGTATGGCCCCAACGAAGTGGTGCATGATCTGCAATGTAATGCGGCTGTCCAGCACGGTCCATGGACTCTGTCGTGACCAGACGGACAGAAGACACACACACATACACACACACTGGCATGTGCACACACACACTCACACTATGATTGCTTTGTTTGTACAGAGAAAGTGACACATCTTTAAAAAAAACTGAGGGTCCCCCAGGGACTGTGTTGTCATGGCCAGAATTCAGTTGAGGATCCTGGGAGGAGAAAGAGGACAGAGGCCCTCCATGCCATGGAGAAATGGTCTATGTACTATCAAAATAAATCATTTGAGTTGTAGTGAACTGGCTGTAATTTGCCCGATGCCCCCACACTGTGCTCAGATGAATTAGCGTGTGTGCAAAACTGCAGTATCACAAGATAATCAGCTACTGGAATATTGGTGTTTCTTTAGTTGTAAAGCAGAAGTTTGTGTAGTCTGTTTACCTTTTTATGTGGCCATTCTTCATCTTCAAAAGTACAATTAATGAAAGCATCCCCCTTTTAGAATGTATGTCAATGTTCATATCTTCTTGTTGGGTCCTTTCCAGTGGTTTGATGTCTTTTGAAGCTAGAGAGGGTTACCTATTCATTCTGTTTCTCCTATTTCTCCTGTTTCTCCTGTTCCTCCTATTTCTCCTGTTTCTCCTGTTCCTCCTATTTCTCCTGTTTCTCCTGTTCCTCCTATTCCTCCTATTTCTCCTATTCCTCCTATTCCACTTATTTATCCTATTCCTCCTAATCCTCTTATTTATCCTATTCCTCTTATTTCTCATATTCATCTTATTCCTCATATTCCTCTTCTTTCTCCTATTCCTATTCTTTCTCATATTCCTCTTCTTTCTCCCATTCCTCTTCTTTCTCCTATTCCTCTTATTTCTCCTATTTCTCCTATTCCTCTTATTCCTCCTATTTCTCCTATTCATCTTATTCCTCCTATTCCTCTTATTCCTACTATTCCTCTTATTCCTCATATTCCTCTTCTTTCTCCTATTCCTCTTATTTCTCCTATTTCTCCTATTCCTCTTATTCCTCCTATTTCTCCTATTCAACTTTTTCCTCATATTCCTCTTATTCCTCCTATTCCTCTTATTCCTCCTATTCCTCTTATTCCTCCTATTCCTCTTATTCCTCCTATTCCTCTTATTTCTCCTATTCCTCTTATTTCTCCTATTCCTCTTATTCCTCCTATTCCTCCTATTCCTGTTTATCCTATTCGTCTTATTCCTCCTATTCCTCCTAATCCTCTGATTCCTCCTATTCCTCCTAATTCTCCTTTTCTACTATTTCTCCCTCTAGTGCACTACTGTACAGTGATTTAGGTCAAAAGGTTTGGACAGTAAACGTTTCTTCAGTTTGTGGCCAAGAATTATAGATCACCTGTCATTTTGAACATATGGGCATTAATAAACAAGCTTGTATGTTCACACAACCTGATGACACCCTGGCTGTGTCCCTCACACAACGACAGGATACACACACACACACAAGCATCCGTACATGCACGCACGCACACACACACACACACACACACACACATAGGCACACACACACACATGCCTCTATTTTTTCTCTGACAGAAAGTGTGAAGGGTAGTATCATCTGCCTTTGAGATGTCACTCCTTTGCTTGTTCGTGGCGGGATGGAGACCTGTTGTGGTTACGTGAAATAAGTGGCGGTAATCATATGAAGCCTAGGGGTCTTAATTTGCTCATCATTTGTACAGGGATTGAGTTGATGATTATGAAATCCAATAGTAGTCAATTACTGGTAGTTAGCCCAGTAGGTGCTTCACACAGATTGAGTTAGGAGAGTAATTTACTGTGTGTGTGTGTGTGTGCGTGTGTGTGCATGTGCGTGTGTGTTTGTGTGTCTGTATGGAGTGGCCTCTTTTGTGCTCAGCAGCCTGTGCTTGAGTGAATCTCCTCAGCGGCCTTGTGTGATCTGGTGATCGATGCATGTCCTCTGGAGGTGCCTTTCACACCCCCCCTGCTCTCTAGACTACATCACGTCTGTCTCCACTGAAGGTTACTCACACACACAGACACACACACACACACACACACACACACACACACACACACACACACATACAGTACATGCGCACGCTAAAGAAAGAATATCAGGATAGCTCACTTTGATCAGTGAAGCCTGTGTCTTCAGTGAAGGGTTACATGTAAAACTCACTCTCACTTAAACAAAATAAGGTTATACACTTGCAAACTGTACACAAAAGGAGTATAGGTTCTTCTCAATGTACTCCTCATGACAATCTTTTGGAATCAGTATCTTTTCATAGGATCTTTAGGGACTGTACAGCAGTGACTGGTTCTGATTCACAGAGGTAATTTACACTTAGCACCTTTTTTTCTAAGTGTGTATCTAGAACCTAAAACGGTTCTTCGGCTGTCCCCATAGGAGAACCCTTTGAAGAACCATTTTTGGTTCCAGGTAGAACCCTTTTGGGTTCCATGTACTTGGAACCCAAAAGGGTTCTACTTGGAACCAAAAAGGATTCTCCTATGGGGACAGCCAAAGAACCCTTTTGGAACCCTTTGTTTCTCTATCGTGATCCTATCCATACTATAGTGTAGTTCATCAGAGTGAAATCAGATACATTACTAGACTAATATATTAAGATGTTCGACTAATATGTAGACTAATATGTTCGACTAATATGTTCGACTAATATGTAGACTAATATGTTCGACTAATCTGTTAATATGTTAGACTAATATGTAGTCTAATCAACTAATATGTTGTGGCACCCAATTAAGATTCCCTGTCTCATTCACCAACCAGTTCCTCATACCTGCTGTCACTTATGACCTTGTTGTCTTCAGTCAGAGTCCTTCATCACGGGAGAGGTTCAATAGTGAGGAATTAGTTCGTGTTTTTCACAGGCCACTGTCTTCCCTTCAGACAGACAGACAGACACACATACACACACAGAGACGGACACTCTTAACAACAGACATTGGAAGGATAAAACCTCTTCAGGATCAATAGAAGCTTTTCCTCCCATCGATTGTTACGTCCGTTCAACCTCGGCCTCGCCCGACCCACGCCCGTTTCATTCCGATCCGCTGACCCTCCTCTCCTCCGTCACCCTCCTGCCGTTCTGTCCATCCATCTACCTACACATCGTTTTCAACAATAAGTACCTTGTATGACCTTCTGTGGTGTTTCTTATTCAACTAGATTTAGGATTTTTTAACAAGGTTATATTGTTAGAGGTGATTGAATCCTTAAGCCCTATTATAGTATTTTATATAATAACATCCTAGCCTGGGTACCACATCTGTTTGTGCTCACTTTTTCTGACTTCTGTGTGTGTGTGTGTGTGTGTGTGTGTGTGTGTGTGTGTGTGTGTGTGTGTGTGCGTGCATTTGTGTGTGCGTGCGTTTGTGTGTGCGGGTGCGCTTGCACACCTGTATGTGTGTGTGTGTGTGTGTGTGTGTGTGTGTGTGCATACATGCGTGTGTGCGCTTGTTCTGTGTGTGTTCTCCGTATGTCTTGACATACCAGATCACATTATAACACCATTGCGATGCCCTCTTCCCTTCCCATTCACCTCCCAACCATCTAATACAGATGTGAGATCTTAATCACCCTGTTGTTGCAGGAAATGCAAACTTGTAATGTATTCAAGGTTTAAAAAGGCTTTTAAAGTTTTGAATTTCCACTTTAAAATGTCAGACTTGATTTGCCCAAACTAAAAATGTATCAACCCCTACAAAAATGTCCATTAATTATAATCCACACATTAATTCACATTTCCTGTTACAGCAGGATTATTTTCCTCCTGTGAGAACTTGTCAAATTAAGATCCTACATCTGTAGGGCGTAACTGTTGCTGTTGACTCTGATCTTGTTGCCTTCTCCTCCCCATACATAAACCATTACACATGACCCTGTATCTCTACCGTATCTCTACTGATCATCTCTAATAGCACAGTCTGATTATCATAGAGATAATAGACCCCTAACGATGCCCAGCCAACGAGCATTCACTAATGATGCCCAGCTAAGGAGCGTTCACTAACAATGCCCAGCTAACGAGCGTTCACTAACCGGATAACCCAACTTGGACCAAAGGCTTACACATCGTTTAAAAGAACTCTCTGTTTCCCCTTTTTGATTCTGATCTTCCTTATTAGCCAGAGAAATAGAACTGGGATTCCCACACAATTATTTTCACTGGCCCCACCAATGGATGAAGAGTATGAGGAATCATGCCTTTATTTGTCTCTCTGCTAGTTGTGTGTATGTGTCTGTGTGTGTGCCTGCGTGTTTATGTTTGTGTGTGTGTTTGTGTGCCCGTGCACGTGTGTGTCTGAGTATTATCTTCCCACAGCATGCTGGGTAAAGGTGATGGGGCCAGGGGGAGGTTGACATCCCTACTGTCGGTGGGAGGAGTAGCTCTCACCCCCCCATACCCCCCTCTCTCTCGCTCTCTCTCTCTCCCCTTTTCTCTCGTCTATCTCCTGTTAGTCCTCTCTGGTATTCAGGGTGGGAATGAAGAGAAGAAGGGAGATAAGGAGTGGGTGGAGGTCTGGACTAGGATTAGCCCAGCTCAGTGTGGTGGAGATCCCAGGACTGCAGCACTAGGGCTGGGCAGGGCCAAGCTGGGCCACTGCTCCCCTCCTGGAGCTCAGGACTTCTCTGTTAATGTAAACACGATCAATGTGTTTGTTCTCCTCACCCCACAGAACTCTACGGAGAGGAGAACTCAGGCCAGCCAACACTTCAATTATTTTCCTCTTTATTTTCTTCTGTCTCTGTGTCTCTCCCTGTACAGAACAGACTGGATTGTATTCTCATTCTCTTTCTCATACCTTGTCTTTCCTTCTGTCTCAATCTCTATAGCTTGTTGTGTACGATCTCTATAGCTTGTTGTGTATGATCTCTATAGCTTGTTGTGTACGCTCTCTATAGCTTGTTGTGTACGATCTCCATAGCTTGTTATGTACGATCTCTATAGCTTATTGTGTACGATCTCCATAGCTTGTTGTGTACGATCTCCATAGCTTGTTGTGTACGATCTCTATAGCTTGTTGTGTACGATCTCTATAGCTTATTGTGTACGATCTCTATAGCTTGTTTTGTACGATCTCTATAGCTTGTTGTGTACGATCTCTATAGCTTGTTGTGTGCTCTGTGCTCTCTATAGCTTGTTGTGTGCTCTGTGATCTCTATAGCTTGTTGTGTACTCTGTTATCTCTATAGCTTGTTGTGTGCTCTGTGATCTCTATAGCTTGTTGTGTGCTTTATGATCTCTATAGCTTGTTGTGTACTCTGTGATCTCTATAGCTTGTTGTGTACGATCTCTATAGCTTGTTGTGTGCTCTGTGATCTCTATAGCTTGTTGTGTACTCTGTGATCTCTATAGCTTGTTGTGTACGATCTCTATAGCTTGTTGTGTACTCTGTGATCTCTATAGCTTGTTGTGTACTCTGTGATCTCTATAGCTTTTTGTGTACTCTGTGATCTCTATAGCTTGTTGTGTGCTCTGTGATCTCTATAGCTTGTTGTGTGCTCTGTGATCTCTATAGCTTGTTGTGTGCTCTGTGATCTCTATAGCTTGTTGTGTACTCTGTGATCTCTATAGCTTGTTGTGTACTCTGTGATCTCTATAGCTTGTTGTGTGCTCTGTGCTCTCTATAGCTTGGTGTGTACTCTGTGATCTCTATAGCTTGTTGTGTACTCTGTGATTCTCTATAGCTTGTTGTGTACTCTGTGATCTCTATAGCTTGTTGTGTACTCTGTGATCTCTATAGCTTGTTTCTCATACCTTTTTCTTCATCCCCTCTGTGTTCTTCTCCCTCTTCAGTGGACCATTGTGAATCTCTCTCTCCCTCTCTCCCTCTCTCCCTCCCTCTCGTGGAATAGACACTGTTCAGGCCTTTCCAGTGTTACCCAACACTCTGAGAAATGTAGGGAAGCTTCTCTCTGTCATCTCTCCTGACAAATCAATGGCCCGCTAATTGAGTTGACTGTGTTTTTGTGATGCAGAGAGATCACTCCAGATTAAAGTCAGAATTTTTGCAGGTACTCTATTATCAAGTAGGCTTGGGTTTTGCTAGGGCATTGTGGACGGGGGTGGTGGATGGGTGTAATCTGCGAGCGCCGGCTCTGAGGGCCGCGTGTTAAATCCCAATGATAGGCACTTGTTTTTGCAACTTCGAAATTTGACATTTTGTCACAAACATGTTGAAATTTGACGTTTGAAGCAACTTTGAAAATTTACATTTGGAGAAACAGAAAAACTGTGAGAGCTGTGAGAGCTTGTTGCGTGATGTGGCTGTGGATCTCGTTCTTCAACGACCCCGTTTCACTCCTCAGTATCCCTCCTCTGTCTCTCCTCAGAACTCCAATAATGCCTCACCCGGCTTTGTCGCGTTGCATTTTTAATGACACGTGCATGTGCGCACGCAAGTGACACACACACAGTTTTGGACCGTAGAGGGAGGTTCAAATTAATATTTTATGAGGTTTTCAATGATTGGTTGCTGCATGTGAAGACTACAGGTGCTTTATTTTAGCCCATCGAGATACGGCCTTAAGGTTTTTGTGCATTTTTTGTTTGGTCTCCACCAAGGTTACGTTAAAGGTCGTCCGTATAATGTATTCTCTCTTACTCTCTCTCTATCTCTCTCTTTGTATGAGAACAGATGTTTTCTGAGAACTTAATTAAATGTTTGATGTCCTTGGTGACATGTATAAGCTTTTGTGAACACGGATTGCATTCTTCAGGCATCGTTCATATCTTGTAAGTGGATGAATGAAGAGGTTTGAGAGGTTCACAGAGTACTTTTATGTCAGAGCTCCATACAAAAGATTTAGAATTTAGTTATTTACCCTTCGCTGTGTAACAGGCATTAGTGTTGGGCCATCAGTTAGTGTATGGACCCTCTGTGAGTCTCTCTGGCTGTGTCCGAAGTCTGTCTTGCCTACTACTTACTAAAACTACATACTGTGTACTAATCGTACTACATACTATTTAGAACTTACTGTTTAGTAAAAATTATTGCAATAAGCAGCAAATATCAACATACTAGGCTTGACCTGAGAATGCATAATCTAATGCGCAATTGAGTTGTTTCCCGCTATTCGTTCATTTCGGTACAGCACCTGATTATCAGCTGTTAGCTGTGACTCCATATCTACTACCCTACTCCTTAGCACCACTGTAGAACAATGGAATCTTATTGCATAAATACATCATTGGGTTTTCATTTCTAAAATGTATCTTCTTAAAATCTGATTTGAAACCTAACGCTAGCCTTAACCCTAACCTTAACCACACTGCTAACCTTATGAATTTTTACAATATAGACTATTTTTACTTTGTGACTGTGGTAACTAGTGGAAACCACAACATTGCTATATCGTTCTATCTTATCTCATCTCTATCCCTCACAGTCCCTCATTCACTTCTCATCATCGTCTTGAGTGTTATCACGTGAGAATATCACACACACACACACACACACACACACACACACACACATTAGGAGAATAATGAGCACATGCACACACATCCACATACACTCCCCAGTGTCAGTGCTGTCCTTCCTCTGAGGAGGTGTTGTATAACATGTTATTACAGGCCTGTCCTTCTAGATAACGGGCTGACAGATCACACTGATGACAGATAGCAGGAACCAGAAGATCTCCACTGATCTCCTCTGGCAATTGTCACCCAGTAGGGAGTATTTCACACACATTCACGAGTGAACACACACACACATGCACACACATGAATGTGCACACACACATACAGTGGGGTCCGGAATTATTGACACCCTTGATAAAGATGAGCAAAAATGTATAGAATAACTATTTCAAATACTGAACTATATTGTATGCAAAAACGTATTGGGAAATTATATTATTTATACTAATACAAATTGTCAGAGAAATACATTTTGTTTAACAAGTAAAAAAATATAAATAAAAAGTAGGGGTCAAAATGATTGACACCCCTGTTTTTAATATCTTTAAATACCTCACCTTGCGAGGATAACGGCTCTGAGCCTTTTTCTCAAATGCTTTATTAGTTGGAGAACACATTGGGAAGGATCTTAGATAGATACACACACATGCACTGTACATACACACACATGCACACGCAAGTACATACATTTTATACAGACACACACACACAAAAGGCATGCATATACAAGCACACACAGGCGCGCATACACACGCCAAAGCACACACTTAAGAACATGTATGCACACACACACCCCTGTGATATTCCCTCCAGTTGTTATCAATGGAGCATTTCTCTCTGCTGTGTAACTCTTACATCCCCCAGTCACTAGATCACTGTCAGATTAACCTGTTTCCTGGTTCCCCCTGGGCACTGAGGGGAGCCCCAGTTTGTGCGTGTGTGTGTGTGTGTGTGTGTGTGGGTGTGAGAGAGAGTGTGTATGTGTGTGTGTACATTAAGGTTAGGGCTATGATTTTGGGAAGGCTTAAAACAAAATAATAAAAAATGACGCACTATTACCATTAAGTATCATCAAGTATTCTCGTGGCTTGCCAGAGCATTGTGAACTGCGGTAGCATGGTGGTCTAAGTAGTGCACTCTGGCTCCGAGCATCACGAGCCCGCTCGCAGTGCTGGGCAATCTTTGTTTTTTGTGAGTGACAAGGAAGGCATATATCCTTTTCAAACGTATATTTCTAGTGATCAGTCTGGCCTGACTGCCTGCCTGCAATCCTAGCTTCGGCACTGTTTTTTTTTTTGTGCTCTTAGTGAATGGTTTTGACCGTGTCTCCCAACGTCCTGGGGACCTACAGAAATGTCAAATTTCGCCTTGAATCTGGAGTGATCTCCCTGGTGTGTGTGTGTGTGTGTGTGTCTGTAATGGCAGGGAACACGGTGATTAATGCTGGGTGCGCGGTAACGGTTGCCCCTGGTGCTGGCACTAGTCGTAGGGGAGCGCTGAGCCGTGTAAGCACCTGCTTTATCCCCTCCCAGAGACACGCCAGAATAAAGACATCAAGTAAAACACACACACAACTATGCGCACATACAGACACACACAGACAGTCTCTCGCTCGCTCTCTCTCTCTCACACACACACGCACACACACATTCTGTCTTTCCCTTTCATACACACCCTGCCTGTTACCGCAACGACTGGAGATATTTAGGCTGCTTGGCGCCATGCCAACCAGACGGGAAACATACTGCTGTATATCAGTCAGGCTAGTATGGTTCTGCTGGGCCGGAACCAGCGAGATGTAAATGGACCAAAGGGCTCTGCTGGGCCGGAACCAGAGAGACGGAAATGGACCAAAGGGATCTGTTGGGCCGGAACCAGTGAGACGTAAATTGACCAAAGGACTCTGCTGGGCCAGAACCAGTGAGACGTAAATGGACCAAAGGGCTCTGCTGGGTCGGAACCAGTGAGACGTAAATGGACCAAAGGGCTCTGTAGGGCCGGAACCAGAGAGACGTAAATGGTCCATTACTCAGGACCAGGGGCGACCCTGCTCTGGCTCTTTTCTGTTGGACCAGAATCAACAAGGGCCCGGCTTGGGTGTGCATCAATCTTTCGCTTGTCCAACAGTCCCTGGCAGTGTGTGTGTGTGTGTGTGTGTGTGTGTGTGTGTGTGTGTGTGTGTGTGTGTGTGTGTGTGTCGCAAGGTGTACTACATACATCACAGGGTGCAAAGTCTGAGACAACAGGCTCAGTTGTAGCGGCTCTGAACAGTAGGGTTACAATGGGGGAGCCACAATGTCCTCCCAGCTTCCGTCTGTTCCATAGACAGACTGAACACAACAGAGGCAACTGAAACACGACAAAAAATAATAATATCACAAATGGCCCAATATTTACTGCCAACTTCCTCTAAGATATAATCCTAGTGGGAACCGTCTTTATTTGGTCAGAGTCATTCTGTTGCTTTTGGCTTTGTATTCTAAATGATCTGTATCGCAGTAAGAGAGGTCCATTGATGTAGAAAGTAGATTAAGAAAATGTATTTTTGGGGGGGAAAAACAGATGCTGTTGATGTTCTAAGAAGATGACAACTTAAACTATATTGTCCTCCACTTACTTTTCCTAATTAGTGTCTTTGAATGATGTTGAATGACGAGAATTCCGGTAACGTTTATGAATATATACGTAACGATTATGTCTTAATTTTACCAACACAGAGAAAACAGCATATTTTGTTGCGGACAACAACATGGAATAGATCCAGATTATCACAATGAGATGTCAGAACCTTTTCACGTTATTTTTCACTTCAGACAAAATCCATCAAATAATAAACATAACACATCAGAAGGACAATCTACAGAAAATAAACTCGTAGTCAGTAGCAAGAATTTTCTTGGTTAAGTTTGAATTGAGGTAACCTTTGACACTGACCTGAGACCAGTACGGCCCAGTCACATCCTGCGTTCCAGGATATTCTTTATCTGATACAGAGATGTGTCACTAAGAGCTGTCACCACACAATTTGATACAGCTCAGATGATTCAACAAATATTAAGAGTTGAGACATTCAGAATGAGTGGAGTTAATGAATCTGATCTGCCCATTGCATTTCTTACTGTACTCTGATAGATGTTAATCCATTGGTGAATAATAATAATAATACATTTTATTTGTAACATGATTTTTCCAAAACCCAAAGTGCTAAATGAATTATCTACAAAGGGAGTTGAGTTACCAACTGTATTCTATGGAAGTACGTTTTCATGAATGATCCCACTTGCATAACCATCTCTTCAGAATCACAATCACCTTTATTGTACCAGGAATTTGACCCTGGCGTCTCAGAGTACGAGTGCTGATCTAGGGTCACTTTGGCCTTTCAGATTATAATTGATAAGATTATATGGACAGGTGGGTCCTGATCCTAGATCAGCACTCATACGCTGAGGCACTGTGTGGATACGGGCCCTGGTGAAATGGTGCTGACAGCAATAAATTATCTCTTGTAGACATCAGTGATGGATTTTTCCACAGTAATCAAATCAAATTGTATTTGTCACATGCGCCGAATACAACAGGTGTAGAGCTTACGGTGAAATGCTTACTTACAAGCCCTTAACCAACAATGCAGTTCAAGAAATAGAGTTAAGAAAATATTTACTAAATTAAATTAAAAAATATATACAAAAAAAAGTAACACAATAAAATAACAATAACGAGGCTATATACAGGAAGTACCGGTACCAAGTCAATGTGCGGGGGTACAGGTTAGTCGAGGTAATTTGTACATGTATGTCACGCTCTGGCTCCGGGACTGTGTATTTTGAGCCAGGGTGTGTTCATTTGGTTGTGTTGTATTTGGTTGTGTTTCATTGTTTGGTCGTGTGACTCCCAATCAGTGGTAACGAGTGTCAGCTGTCGGCTCGTTATCTCTGATTGGGAGCCATATTTAAACTGTCAGTGTTCACCTTAGTGTTGTGGGTTTTTGTTCCTTGTCAGTCATTGTAACGGAGGACTTCACGTTTCGTCATTGTTTGTTGTTTTCGTGTTTAGGCTTTAATTTAATAAAGTCATGTTCACCTTCAACGCTGCGCATTGGTCCTCCTCATTAGACGATCGTGACAGAAAAACCCACCAAGATGGGACCAAGCAGCGTGTCCAGGAGCCGTCGCCAGGGAGATCCCTCACAGATCTCCTTCGCCTCCTGGACTGGGTCAAGCCGAGTGAGGAGGAGAAGGGCTTGACACTATGGCAGAAGGGCGAGAGGCTGGCGAGGGATATGGAGACCTGGTCCACGGGTAGGAGAGACGCCCCGAAAATTTTTAGGGGGGGGCTCACGACGTCGGACCAGCAGGAGGCCGCGATAGAGCGGCCCAGTGGGTTGCCGGAGAAGGCCGCCGGGTTACGGGGGCCACTGGTCGAAGAGGGGATGGAGGAAGTAGAGGCACGGCGAGAGGTACTGGCGTGTGTTGCCAGTCCGGTCCGGCCCGTTCCAGATCCCGGTGTAGGACCAGTGGTGTGTGTCCCCAGTACAGTCCGGCCCATCCAAGCTTCCCGCACCAAGCCAGTGGTGTGCGTCGTCAGCCCGGCTCTGCCCGTGCCTGCTCTCCGCATCAAGCCTGTGGTGCGTCTCGTCAGCCCGGCTCTGCCCGTTCCTGCTCTCCGCACCAGGTCTGTGGTGCACGTCGCCAGCCCAGTCCGGCCCATTCCTGCTACTCGCAACAAGCCAAGGGTGCGAGTCGTCAGCCGGATTCAGCCCATTCCTGCTACTCGCACCAAGCCAAGGGTGCGAGTCGTCAGCCGGATTCAGCCCATTCCTGCTACTCGCACCAAGCCAAGGGTGCGAGTCGTCAGCCGGATTCAGCCCATTCCTGCTACTCGCACCAAGCCAAGGGTGCGAGTCGTCAGCCGGATTCAGCCCATTCCTGCTACTCGCACCAAGCCAAGGGTGCGAGTCGTCAGCCGGATTCAGCCCATTCCTGCTACTCGCACCAAGCCAGGGATGCGAGTCTTCAGCCTGGTGAGGCCTGTTCCGGCTCCACGCACCATGCAAAGGGTGCGTATCGTCTGCCAGGTCCGGTCCATTCCTGCCTCACGCGCCAAGCCAGGGGTGCGCGTCGGCAGTCCTGATCCAGCTAACTGGGTCAGATCGGACTGGGGACACTGCGGGGGGATTGTAGTAGGGTGGTGGTCAAGCCCGGAGCCGGAGCCGCCTCCGAGGAGCAATACCCACCCAGCCCTTCCCTATTTGGGGTGTAGGCGCGGTCGGAGTCCGCGCCTTTAGGGGGGGGTACTGTCACGCTCTGGCTCCGGGACTGTGTATTTTGAGCCAGGGTGTGTTCATTTGGTTGTGTTGTATTTGGTTGTGTTTCATTGTTTGGTCGTGTGACTCCCAATCAGTGGTAACGAGTGTCAGCTGTCGGCTCGTTATCTCTGATTGGGAGCCATATTTAAACTGTCAGTGTTCACCTTAGTGTTGTGGGTTTTTGTTCCTTGTCAGTCATTGTAACGGAGGACTTCACGTTTTGTCATTGTTTGTTGTTTTCGTGTTTAGGCTTTAATTTAATAAAGTCATGTTCACCTTCAACGCTGCGCATTGGTCCTCCTCATTAGACGATCGTGACAATGTAGGTAGGGATAAAGTATATCTCTGTGATCTCTCATCTCAAAACTATAGTATGACTCCTCTTTAGATATCACTCCATTTAATAATTCAACGATCTCCCTATCACAGATCCATATTAGAATTCACTTCCTCGTCCTATCAATCACTGATAGTTGCATCAGCATTAGAGTTGTGTGTGATAGACTGAGGTTGGTAGAGATCAGTTGTGTCAGAGGCACTATTCCCCTGGCCTTTCTGTATCCCAGAAGGTCACTTTGCCGCAGGCTCTCCTCCTCTCGTCCTCTCTTTCCTTCCCGCTCTGAGGGGAGCATGGAGCTCATATGGCAAACTAATGATCACAGAGAGAGGGAGAGAGAGGGAAAGAGAGCGGGTGCGGGGGGATGGATTGGGAGAAAAGAATGAGAGAGAGAGAGAGAGAGAGAGAGAGAGAGAGAGAGGTGTAGTGTGGGCTCCTGAGTTCTTCTGCAAAAATATAGATTAGAGTTAGATAAATGAAGATAAACTTGCATTTTTTTGCAAGGACTTATACAGGATACTAACCTCAACATCAAAACATTCAATCCAAATCCAAATTCCATACCTAAAACCTTGATTTTGGACAAAATGACCTGAATGGACTATTACTACCAAGGACTGTCAAGAAAAAAAAGAAACCAAAACCTGCAGAAGAAACACAGCGGAACCTGGAAATACCATCCAACACAAAACTGAGTGAGTAATGTTCAATCTGAACCTACTTCTGAAGCCCAAAAGCAAAAGACAATAATCTCTAGGTAATTTTGTTATATAAATAAGGCCACTAAGCTACCAAGCTGCTAGGACAGAACTGACCTGAACTGGCTGCAACTTCAATTAGCACGGAAATGTGAAGTGAGAGGTGTGAAAACCTTGAGCCTAACAATGGCAGGAGAGTTCCACAGCCACCTCCACCCAAATGCAGAGGCCTTTGAAGCCCCCATGGCTTATCCCTGTGTAGAGGTCATTACAATAAAGTACCCCATTGATATTAAAAATAACACTGCATGGAATAAGTACAAAAAAAAGCTCGTCAAGGACAATCCAATGACACTATTTGCTGACTGCTACAAAGAGGGGAACGTAAGCAACTTAATTGTCCATACAGACCATCCCCTGGCATGACACAATGCTATAAGAGCACACTACCCCTATGCCAAGAGAGAGGGTATTGGCCCAGGGTGGAAACTCAGAATACTAGACATTGAGGAAATTGAAACAACCTCTGTCAACGTATACAAGTCTGGAACAGTAATGGTGCAGGGCATCCTCATGCCGTTCCAGCAGGACTTTTATGGGATCAAAGAGCGAGCACAGTAGAAAAGCTCCATCTCTGTGTCGACTCCCCCATCCTGAGTGAGTCTGATCACACCTCTTCAAACTGTCCTGCAGACGAAGATAGTCACCCCACCAGCACTGAACACACTCTGGTCCCACAACTGCACTGCTCCTCCATCATTGAGAAGGATAAATTCACAGAGCTGGAGAGAGACATGGTGGAGCTCAGAAAGCTAGTCCACACAATCCAGACAGAACAAACCCACAAAACAGACCAGCACAACAACACCCCCCAAACAAGACCCAGAGGGCAGAAGGTGGAGATGGACTGCTGTCTGAGAGAGCTGGCTGCTCTACGGACTGAGGTGAGATAACTTAAAGAGGCACATATTGCACTGAAAGAAGAGGTGAGAAAGCTAAGGTGTGACAGAGAGCAGGACACTCCCCCAGAGAAGCCAGCAGAACAGCTCACCTCAGACCTGGACCACAACATCAACACCACAATGGGACAGACAACACAGGACCCACCAACCCAACATACCCCACCCCCTCCTAACAGCCCCCCTTCAGCTCCCGTGATAGCCCTCTTGACAACCCCACACATCCACTGAGGACACACAAAAGCCAGAGATTGTGCTCCTCATTGACTCAAATGGCATTCAAGAGGATAAACCTTTTCCCAAACACAAAGGCAAACACTAGGCATGCCCTGGAGCTGTTGTCAGAGGACAGACTAGGGTCCCCCAGCCACATCATAATTCACACGGGCACAAATTACCTGAGGGCCCAGCAGGAAAGGGTGGCCACAGCACTCAAGGGAGTGATTGAAAAAGATACTTCCACTTTCCCCAACGCACAAGTGATTATCTCCACCATGCTACCACGAAAATACTTTCACCCTGCCACCATACAGCGGGTGAATGGAAGCATTTCACGAGACTGTGCCTCAAAACCTAATGTCTACCTGGCCAACCACTCCACCCTGGACTTGAACAGCCTTTACGACCAGATCTACCTCCACAAGGCAGCAATCCCAACTTTTGCCAGGACCCTGAAGGATGTCACCCTCAACCCTGCCTAGACCAGCGAGACACCCTCCCAGACCTGCAAGACCCCTTCCTGAAGGACCTGCACTGAGAGAACCCATGCCAAGAGGACCTACACCCAGACCACAGCATCATCAGCCACACCCCAACCAGCTAAGACCACCCCAAGCAAACCCTGGCCACACCCTATATAGGCCCCCCCATATCAGACCTATGCCCCTTCTGTCCACTCCATGCCCCCCGCCCCTGCGGCAAGGACCTCAACATGACAGCAGGACATATGCCCTGGCCTTGAGCAGAGCAACAGGCCCAACCCCCACTATTACACCTGCCCAAGCACCATCCTGCGACCTAAGAGGTATGTATCAGATGCTCAACATGCTCTGCTCACACCTACTGTGATGGTCCGGGCCTAAACCACACAAAAACAACACTAGACACTATGGAACACAAAGCTTTTACTATCTCATCCTGGAATATACAAGGTCTGAGGTCATCTGCCTTTGGCCTAAAGAGCAGGAACCCAGACTTCATCAAAGAAATTGGAAATACAGACATTGTCATCCTACAAGAAACATGGTATAAAGGAGATGGACCCACTGGTTGCCCTCTAGGTTACAGAGAGCTGGTAGTCCCATCCACCAAACTACCAGGTGTGAAACAGGGAAGAGACTCAGGGGGTATGCTAATTTGGTATAGTGCAGACCTAACCCACTCTATTAAATTAGTAAAAACAGGAACATTTTACATCTGGCAAGAAATGAATAAGGAAATGATCTCAACAGAGAAAAATGTCCTCATGTGTGCTACCTATATCCCCCCAATAGAATCCGCATACTTTAACGATGACAGCTTCTCCATCCTAGAGGGGGAGATAAACAATTTCCAGGCCCAGGGACATGTACTAGTCTGTGGCGACCTAAATGCCAGAACTGGACAAGAACCTGACACCCTCAGCATACAGGGGGAAAAACGCCTACCTGGAGGTGACAGCATTCCCTCCCCCATATGCCCCCCTAGACACAACTACGACAACATAACCAACAAAAACGGGTCACAACTCCTGCAGCTCTGTCGGACGCTGGGTATGTACATAGTCAATGGTAGGCTTCAAGGGGACTCCTACGGTAGGTACACATATAGCTCATGTCTTGGCAGTAGTACTGTAGACTACTTTATCACTGACCTCAACCCAGAGTCTCTTAGAGCATTCACAGTCAGTCCACTGACACCCCTTTCAGATCACAGCAAAATCACACTCTACTTGAACAGAGCTATGCTCAATCATGAGGCATCAAAGCCAAAGGAAATGAATAATATTAAGAAATGCTATAGATGGAAGGAAAGTAGTGTTGAAATCTACCAAAAAACTATTAGGCAACAACAAATTCAATCCCATCTAGACAATTTCCTGGACAAAACGTTTCACTGTAATAGTGAAAGGGTAAACTTGGCAGTTGAAAACCTAAACAGTATATTTGACCTATCAGCTTCCCTATCAAATCTAAAAATGTCAAACAGAAAACCGAAGAAAATGAACAACAATGACAAATGGTTTGATGAAGAATGCAAAAACCTAAGAAAGAAATTGAGAAACCTATCCAACCCAAAACATAGAGACCCAGAAAACCTGAGCCTACGCCTTCACTATGGTGAATCACTAAAACAGTACAGAAATCCACTACGGAAAAAGAAGGAACAGCATGTCAGAAATCAGCTCAATGTAATTGAAGAATCCATAGACTCTAACCACTTTTGGGAAAATTGGAAAACACTAAACAAACAACAACACGAAGAGTTATCTATTCAAAATGGAGATGTGTGGATAAACCACTCCTCCAATCTTTTTGGAAGAACAAACAGCAAAAACAGCAAAAACATATACATGATCAAATGCAAATCTTAGAATCAGCTATTAAAGACTACCAGAACCCACTGGATTCTCCAATTACATTGAATGAACTACAGGACAAAATACAAACCCTCCAACCCAAAAAGGCCTGTGGTGTTGATGGTATCCTCAATGAAATGATAAAATATACAGACCACAAATTCCAATTGGGTATACTTAAACTCTTTAACATCATCCTTAGCTCTGGCATCTTCCCCAATATTTGGAACCAAGGACTGATCATCCCAATCCACAAAAGTGGAGACAAATTTGACCCCAATAACTACCGTGGGATATGCGTCTACAGCAACCTTGGGAAAATCCTCTGCATTATCATTAACATCAGACTAGTTCATTTCCTCAGTGAAAACAATGTACTGAGCAAATGTCAAATTGGCTTTTTACCAAATTACCGTACGACAGACCACGTATTCACCCTGCACACCCTAATTGACAAACAAACCAAAACAAAGGCAAAGTCTTCTCATGCTTTGTTGATTTCAAAAAAGCTTTTGACTCAATTTGGAATGAGGGTCTCCTATACAAATTGAATGAAAGTGGTGTTGGGGGAAAACATATGACATTATAAAATCTATGTACACAAACAACAAGTGTGCGGTTAAAATTGGCAAAAAACACACACATTTCCTTCCACAGGGCTGTGGGGTGAGACAGGGATGCAGCTTAAGCACCACCCTCTTCAACATATATATCAACGAATTGGCAAGGGCACTAGAACAGTCTGCAGTACCCAGCCTCACCCTACTAGAATCTGAAGTCAAATGTCTACTGTTTGCTGATGATCTGGTGCTTCTGTCCCCAACCAAGGAGGTTCTACAGCAGCACCTAGATCTTCTGCACAGATTCTGTCAGACCTGGGCCCTGACAGTAAATCCCCAAAAAGGTCCAGTTGCCATGACCACAAATACAAATTCTATCTAGACACCGTTGCCCTAGAGCACACAAAAAACTATACATACCTCAGCCTAAACATCAGCGCCACAGGTAACTTCCACAAAGCTGTGAACGATCTGAGAGACAAGGCAAGAAGGGCCTTCTATGCCATCAAAAGGAACATAAAATTTGACATACCAATTAGGATCTGGCAAAAAATACTTGAATCAGTTATAGAACCCATTGTCCTTTATGGTTGTGAGCCGTTAAATTCTACAACCACCTAAAAGGAAGCGATTCCCAAACCTTCCATAACAAAGCAATCACCTACAGAGAGATCCAATTTGGATAAACTCCCATATCTATTGGGTGAAATACCACAGTGTGCAATCACAGCAGCAAGAGTTGTGACCTGTTGCCACAAGAAAAGGGCAACCAGTGAAGAAAAAACACCATTGTAAATACAACCTATATTTATGTTTATTTATTTTCCTTTTTGTACTTTAACTATTTGCACATCATTATAACACTGTATATATACATAATATGACATTTGAAATGTGTTTATTATTTTGGAACTTTTGTGAGTGTAATGTTTACTGTACATTTCTTATTGTTTATTTCACTTTTGTTTATTATCTATTTCACTTGCCTTGGCAATGTAAACACGTTTCCCATGCCAATAAAGCCCTTACATTGAAATTGAATAGAGAGAGAGAGAGAGAGAGAGAGAGAGAGAGAGAGAGAGAGAGAGAGAGAGAGAGAGAGAGAGAGAGAGAGAGAGAGAGAGAGAGAGAGAGAGAGAGAGAGAGAGAGAGAGAGAGAGAGAGAGAGAGAGAGAGAGAGAGAGAGAGAGAGAGAGAGAGAGAGAGAGAGAGAGAGAGAGAGTTACACCTTTGGTTTTGTAGATTTCTCCACCAGGTGCTGTTTGTACAGGGTACAGTGCTGTATACCAGTCCAAACTGAAGCCCACATATCTGTCATCACTCTTCATAATGACCAAACAGGATAGTGGCTAGGGTGTGAGTTGTTTCCTTAACACTGATCAAAAGCTGATGATTTGTCTGTTTGCTTTGTGTGGGTGTTTGTGCATGTATGTGTCAGACCCAGCGCCAGGATAAAGTGACTAAGGGGGCAGTTGAAACCGGTCAGGGGGCACAATTTGGGGGAGTTCTTGCATTGGAATAATATTGCATTTTGCTTATATCACACTATACCACGATAAACATACTGTTCAAATGCCGAGACTCTGAGACCATTGATTGAGTGCTTTCGAAGTCACAGGTTGGCGCGAAATCTGTAGCCTATCTCTGCTGCACTGTATCATCACAATGGACAGCGCCCTACACACTAAAGCAAGGCCATTTTGATAATGAATAGGCTACAAGATAGATAGGCTTTGTAATAGGTGAATTACCCTATGTGAATGCAGCCGTACACACAGCTGTCTTACCAAAATAATGCAAACTAAATGCTGAAAGTAGTAGCCTTGTTATTCATGCATGCAAACAAAAATACTGAATAGCAGTTAGGCTTAGAATACCGACACAACTGCAAATGTGAACGAATGAATGCGAACAGAACAAAACAGCGGTACTAAGTAGTAGGCCTAGTCAACAACATATCAGATCGATAAAGGCATGACACCATCTATATTTAGGCTAGTTACATTAACAGTAAACAAACGCAGTAAACAAAAGGTGAATGGAGATCCAAATAACCAAAACACAGCCTACTACAGTGAGATGTAGCCATGCACAGCTGTCTTGCCAAATAAAAGGGCCTATAGGCTCACTTCAGACATGGAAAATCATGCCGCTCATGAGTTCAGCAACACGTTGTGATAAGGCACAATACACTTCTGTGGATCAAATTGAACCTACGTAATCAATTAAGCAATGCCAGCCTACCAGAAACACATTTCCAATAAGTACAGTTCCATTTACAACCACGAAAACCAATCGGCTACCAGGAAAACCATAATAGAATGTGTATATTTCTATGATGAAAAACACAGATATGTAGCTACTATACCCAGGGGCATCATTTGGGTTCTTGCATTGGAATTCTATTGAATTCTGTTTATCACGCTATACCACAATAAACATAAAAGTTAAAATGCAGAGACCATTGAGTGCTTTTGACCAAGAAGTGGCAAGTTGGAGCAAAATCTCTCCTGCGCTCTATCAGCAACATGGACAGCGCCCAACACACTAAAGCAAGGCCGTTGAAAACCCAGGCTGGTGGTTAAGGAAGTCATCATTTTTTTGCTGAAATGACACAACTGGCTATACCACCAAGATTTTGATAAAAACCAACCAGCTAGATTGTTTTTTACCATTTCAGAAGAGTGGCAGCCTCCTTGATGATCTGTGGAACTTCCTGAGTAATCGATCACTCCATTCTCCCCAAAATCGTCTTGTAAGATCTCCCTCAAATGCCAGTTGGATTAGCTGAGCTTTCCTCAGGTGAAGCATGCTTCTTCTGTGCTGACTGAACACGTTTGTCAAAGTGGAAAATGAGTTCTCGCATGTACAGTTGAAGTCGGAAGTTTACATACACTTAGGTTGGATTCCAGAAAATGATGTCATGGCTTTAGAAGCTTCTGATAGGCTAATTGACATAATTTGAGTCAATTGGAGGTGTCCCTGTGGATGTATTTCAAGGCCTACCTTCAAACCCAGTGCGTCTTTGCTTGACATCATGGGAAAATCCCATAGGGCGGCGCACAATTGGCCCAGTGTCGTCCGGGTTTGGCCGGTGTAGGACTTGCCTAGTTAAATAAAGGTTAAAAAAAAATCAGGCAAGACCTCAGAAAAAACATTGTAGACCTCCACAAGTCTGGTTCATCCTTGGGAGCAATTTCCAAATGCCTGAAGGTACCATGTTCATCTGTACAAACAATAGTACGCAAGTACTATTATGGTCCTCTGTAGCTCAGCTGGTAGAGCACGGCGCATGTAATGCCAAGGTAGTGGGTTAGATCCCCGGGACCACCCATACACAAAAAAACAACAACAAAAAAATATATGACTGTAAGTCGCTTTGGATAAAAGCGTCTGCTAAATGGCATATATAAAGTATAAACACCATAGTGTTTACTAGGATTAAATGTCAGGAATTATGAAAAACTGAGTTTAAATGTATTTGGTTAAGGTGTATGTAAACTTCCGACTTCAACTTTAGCTGTGGACACCCCAAAAGTCAATCCATATGTCAGTGCAGTAAGCACGGATGGCATAGCAATGAGAGGCCCAGAGAATCGTTGCAGGATATCAAGTGGGGTCTATTTGGAGCCAGAGCGGGCGATTTCATTCTGTAAAAACTGGTGAGCAACTCTAAGCTCAGCTTCCACCAAATCTGATTTGCTAAAATCCAGCACTGGTTTCACCTTTTTCATATCTAGGAAGTCATGGCTCTCTGGGTCAAGGGCACACAGGGCCTCAACCAGTTGACTGTTATGTTGGCTGAATTGTTCTGACATTTCACCAATGACAGCATCCAAGAACAGCCTTTTACACTCTGTCTTTTCTCCTCTGTGCTGCTGGCCTACTGTACTGTACACCAGGTATTGCTGGAGATTTGTACTTGCGTAACATCGTTGTTTGCTTGAAGCTGGTGGTGTGTCAGTGCCACTGGCACTGAACTGTGCCCAAATGGCTTTGAACTCTCTGTCACACCTCAGCTTCTCGTCACACTCCAACGCACTGCGGACCAATTTGACTCCAGTGTAAAGATCCGTTGCTTAGGGGAAAATAATAAATAAATAAAATATATTTTAACAAATATATATTTAAAATAATATATATATTTACAAAAATGTATATATGGGGATTGGAAATGATGTAGACAATTACATTGATAGAAGCCACAATCTATCTGCATTATTAAAGCTGATCTACTCCTTAAACAAATCTATAATAATAAAAAGATCCGTTGCTTTTGCCTGGAGTAATTTGTTTGGAGGATTAAGAAGACTGACGATTCTGTGCACCCTGGTGTCTGTAAACTTAAATCCTGGGTCCGTCACGTCTTCAGCAACCATATAGCCTTGAGTCTTACTTTGTTGTACGAACACGTGCATTTGATGTCAGAGAGGAACTTCACAATGCTGTCACAACTTTTAACAACCACTGACACAGTAGCCAGGTATACCCTTCTCCTTTGGCTTTGTTTGGGTACTTTGGCGAAGCCAATTTCTGATATCCATCATGGCAGTGGCAAATTAACTGGTTCGAACTAGCTAAATACGCTAACACTAATAACACTAACACTTTTTACAGCTAGCTAAGAAGCTAACTAAACTCTGTAGTGGTGGGGCGTGAGGCAGAGTTGAGTGAAGCAGCTTCAACTGTAAACTTGACCCCGCCCTTATAAATCAAAATCAAATATTACAGGCGGAGGCATATCACGTTATTAACTTTTTTCTTGCTTTTTATGGAAACCCAAAGGAGTCATACCTAACCACCCCAGTGGTTTTCCATAGGCCCCCTACACACACTGCGGCGCGCTCTATCCATTGTGCTGACACAGTGCAGCAGAGATACAGATTTTGCGGCAACCTGTCAAAATTTTTGCTATTTTTATATAGGGACATAAAACTAAAACTGAGGTGGTACAAGTTTCAACTGAGGGGGCTAAGCCCCCTTTTGGCCCCTCGTGGAGCCGGAGCGGTGTCTGTGTGTGTGTGTGCACATGCGTGCACTGTGTGTGTGTGTGTATACAGGGAGTTGAAGGCCGTTGTCTGTGTGTGTCTTTTCTCAGCTGGCTTTAATTATCTGTTGAGCGAGGCCCTAGGCAGAACCCAGTAGTGATCATTCACTACAGCTTGCCCACGCTAATCCCTATGTGTGTGTGTGTGTGTGTGGGTGTATGGTGTGTCCCGCTATGCTTACTAACGACCCAAAGGAAAGACTCTCTCTGTTCTGTAATGACAGAGAACACATCCTCCCTGACGCTCTGCTCTGCACTAATAACTTGGTCAATCTGACACCAAAAAGTTATATCACCAAAACAATCTATGAGAGAAAGAAAGTAAAACAACCAGAACAGAAACCTTTAGAGACACAAAAAGCCCAGAAACTTTAGCGGTGCAAGAAGCTTTGACTTTGAGATCTTTCAGATGTGTGTTTATTCTTTTGATGGGGCAGGGGGTCCGCGGAACAGAACGAAACACAACTGAGTGGCAGAATCACAGTTTGTTTGTTTATCTTTTAAATGGCTAATTCCTCATTAAAACCGGTCTGAGGCGGCAGGAGACCTTTGATAAAAAGCGGTGCCGTGTTTGCGTTACTTCTTCCACCACGCGGTTGTCTGGCTCCGTCTGCTCAACCTACTGTGTGTGTAGGCTGCAGGCACCAGGAGACTATTGATTTGGCTTGAAAAAATGTGTCATTTTTGTATAATGTTCATAAAATTATCATGATCATCTGTGAGAGGTTTTTTGTTCCAACACCATTATAATTCGCTGCATGAGAACATTCAGTGCTTGGTCAGGAGCTGAAAAGCCCAAAGGTTGGCGACGTGCTATATTAAATATGTTACAAAACACTACCGCCACCTCCCCTCTGCCCTCTCCTCACTCTCACATAAAAAGTTCCCTTTCATTTAATTACTTCACTGTGGCACGTGTGTGTGTGCGTGTGTGCGTGTGCGTGTGTGTTCGCGCTCATACATGTGTGTGAGTGCATGTGTGTGTGTGCCGAGCGTGTCTTTGTGTGTGTTTGTGTGCGTGTGCTCTGTTCTTGCGCATGTGTATGTGCGTCAGTGTGTGAAACCAAAGCCATGCTGTTTCATAGGTCATCCCCCCTCTGTACCTGAACCCACCACGTCCATCAGACTCCAGATTGACTCCAGCTCATTTTTCAACTCTGCTACCTCATGTCCACTTTCTAATAAAGCCAGTGGATGAAGAGAATTAGGAGAGAGGGGAAGGTGGGGAAGGGGAGAAGGGAGGGCTAACGCCACTAATTCCAGTTGCGGCCAGTGTTGGTTTGCGATCTCATTAACACACTGTTGGACTGTCAAACACACGCGTCCACTTGTTCAATCACTGGGGGCAACGCAGGCAGCTTTAAATCCAAAATGAGTTTCATGACTAGGAACCTGTCCCCTCGCGTCCGCATATCCCGCGGAGGCTGATTTATAAGGGCCCGACCCAGGAAATACCACGGACCTCAATCTCATCGGCCCTTTCTTTAAAGTTTGGAGATTGATTTCTTTGTTACTCCATTACTCTGGTTCAAGTCCCTCTCTTACACTCCTTCTCTCTCTCTCTTACACTCCTTCTCTCTCTCTCTTACACTCCTTCTCTCTCTCTCTTACACTCCTTCTCTCTCTCCATCCCCCTATCCACTCTGTTGTCCATCCTTTTCTTCAGTCACCTGTTTCTTCCTTTCTTCTCTACCCATCAACCATCAACTTGCACCTTCCGTTGCTGAGCTACACCTTTAGGGACACCTTCCCACATTATTTATATTCCTGGACTAAAAAGCCCTTTCAATGGAGATTCTCCATCCAGTATGCTTTTTATTACAGGAGTGGGTTTAATCTGGTTTCTGGGAATCCGGCCCTTAAAGGGGAAATCTGCAGTTCAAACGACAACAAAGCTGATGATGCATGTCTAAGTTGTTATATTACAGTTTTTTTTTCAATTGTTTAAGCACAATTTTGAAAACAGGGCCCGGTTTTTCAAACCCCTTCACACAATTAGCACAACACTACACCAAAGTAGCACAACACCTCAGATCATTTGCAAAATGGAACACTTGTCAAAACTCTGTTTGAATCAGGTAAACACTCCTGTGCTCAACCTAAAACACTTTTAGCATTTACACAGAGAAAGTGTAAAAATAAATTCACCAACACCACATGACACCAATTGGGCAGACTAATGAAAATATTTATTTATTTTAATGTACTCAAGTCAGTCAATACTGAACATTTCAACAAAACATTTTCCAGTTTTCATACAGTATTACTGAACGTACCATTGTACTGTAAGCTTACAGTAATACTGTAACATAAATTACACATCCAGTTCAGTACCGAATAAAAAAGAAAAATAACCTAAACATCTCTCCGCCTAGCTGGATCTGGCCACAGGGCCTCGTCAACATCACAGGCTATATTTTCATTTGCAAGGCAACGTGGGAAGAATCTTTTGGAGTGATGAATTCACCCTTGTATGGATGCTGCTTCAATTTGATCACATGCTTCCACCATAGCTTGAATGAGGGCCATCTGGACATAGGGCCGGAGATCATAAACCTTCCACCGCCATGCTGAGAATAACTCCTCGATGGGGTTTAGGAAGGGGGAGTATGGTGGAAGGTATTGAACTGTAAGTTGTGGGTGTTGATGAAACCAGTTTTGGACCAGAGCAGAACGATGGAAAGCTACATTGTCCCAGACGACAATGTATTGCATCTGGTCCCTTTGGTTTGCTGCTGTGATAATATTGTGTAATCTGTCTAAAAATTTAAGAATGAGGTCAGTGTTGTAAGGACCCAAGTTGGCATGGCGGTGGAGGACCCCATTCTGTGTAATAGCAGCACAAAGGGTAATGTTACCCCCACGTTGCCCTGGTACATTGACAATAGCCCTGTGGCCAATGATGTTTCTTCCCCTTCTTCTCACTGTTGTCAGGTTAAATCCAGCCTCATCAATGTATATAAACTCATGCGGGACTTCCTCCGCATCCATTTGCAAAACTCTCTGAAATACAGCAAAAGATCACATTGTGTAGATCAATTTACTGTAGGTCTGCTATACAGTAAAATTACATGTACAGTAAAAAGGTTATGTGTGCAGTACACAATACTACAGTCAGTGAACAAAACGTACCACCACATATTCACGCCGCAGGCCTTTCACCCTGTCTGAATTTCTTTCAAATGGCACTTTATACAGTTGTTTCATCAGAACTTGATGTTTTTTAAGGATACGGGCTATTGTTGACAGAGAGACCTGTTGGACATTATTGAAAATTCGGTGATCATTGACAATATGGGCTTGAATTTCTCTAAGTCTGATTGCATTATTGGCCAAAACAAGGTTTATGATCTCTCTCTCTTGCTCCTGTGTGAATATGGGGCCCCTCCCTCCTTGGTGTTCTCGACGTTCAATCCTATGTTGGCCAAACAAAATACATGTAGCTTACTGTAAAATGATACAGGAATAGATACCAAAACTGTTGATATAGTACATGCAGTAAGCTATGGATTTTCTGTTGACAGAAGATACGTTTCTCACCTGTGCTCTTGACGAAATGTCAGAACTATTGATGCCACCGTGTACCTGCTTAGGTTAGGCTGTACTCTCAGTCCAGCCTCCTTCAGTGTTAGTCCGTGGTTTATTACATGGTCCACAATTGTAGCACGAATTTCGTTACACAGATTTGGTTGTCTTCTTCTTTGTGCATGTCCTACCCCTCCTCCAGGTCTCCGTCTCCGTCTCCCTCTCCCTCTCCCTCTCCCTCTCCCTCTTCCTCTTCCTCTTCCTCTGACACCGTCCATTTTATTTGAAGACAGGTGAACTTACCTGTTGCCTTTTTATAGTGCTTAAACCTGATTGGTGTGTCTACAATTAAGCACCAGTGTGTGTGCACACCTGGTGGCTGTATTTAACCAATTGGTTCATGGGTGTGTTCATTTGAAAGCCTTTGCTTTGAAATTGCAAGGAAATGACATCATTATACATTTCTGTGTCAAATGCATACAAGTGTGTTTAGTGTTTTGCAAATCACTGTGTGTAATGTTTTGCAAAAAGTGTGAAGCTGACAATGTGCTTACAGTTGTGAAAATCTAGGCCAGTGTTTTGCTCCTTGAGTGTAAGGTTTTGCTAATTGTGGGAAAGTTTTAATTTTAGTGTGTAAGCAATTGAAAAAAAACTGTATTATGTCAATAATTTAAAAGTAAAAAAATAGGATGTAGCTATCACAGATTGCCCCTTTAAACTGTTACTGTGCATGTGTATACTACTCCATGCTAGTACAGTATTCAGTACGGTATTCCCCACCCCTCATTAAGAGTTCACTCTCCATTCCACCCAGGAGGGTTTGATCATTAGGACATGTACAGACTGGTGCAGATCAGAGCCGATTCACATCATCTCCATGACTTCAATGACCTTGACTGCTGGCCTATCCTGGTGGAGATATGAGGTAGGTAGCGTGATATAGAGCATGTGATATGTAGATGAGGTGTTGCATATTAAAGAAAATGAAGAGATGGGAGAACTGAGAGCTAATGAATGTTCAACCAGGTTCAACCAGCTTTACTAATTCAAAGGTACGGTAAGAAGTTCCAGGAATCAAGGGTGGCAGGTTTCTAGGTTCTCTGGTAATAGCCTCGGTAGTCTCTTGTGAGATGTGAGTGACAGACTGGTTCCAGGTACTGAGACTATAGCGTTGGTAATGGGAGCTGCAGTATTGTACAGCCAGAGTTGGATCACTGATTTGGGGTTGTGGAACCAGGATAGTGTGTGCAGACCTGATTCTCTGCTGGGTGTCAGTAACTGACATGTACGACCAAGTGATTATGTCCTCCTGGATGGTGCATGCTCTTGTTATCTCAAAGTAACAAAAAATACTTGATTAAGCTGAGTGGGTCATGACTCTTAGTTAGACTATGTGTTTGTCACTCCCCCACCTGATCCACCTGAGTAGATACAGACAGACAGTAGTTACCCATTAGATCTGATGGTGTCATCTGTGTGTCTCATATGTGCCTTTAATTAAGAAGAGATCTCCATAGCCAGCAGTTCTATGGGCAAGATGTAGGTGGCTGGAAGGTAGCTAGACGAATGTGTCCCAGACTGGGGCAAAACTGAAGAGTAATGACTAGCTATGTGGGCCAGCTCCTCTTTTCCACTTCGCAGAGACAGAGGAGAGAGACACCGGGACACACTGTTTCAGGCTTCTTCTTCTCTTCTTACAGAGGAGAGAGAAACCTCGACACACTGTTTCAGGCTTCTTCTTCTCTTCTTAAAGAGGAGAAAGACACCTCGACATGGTGTTTCAGGCTTCTTCTTCTCTTCTTACAGAGGAGAGAGACACCTCGACACACTGTTTCAGGCTTCTTCTTCTCTTCTTAAAGAGGAGAGAGACACCTTGACACGCTGTTTCAGGCTTCTTCTTCTCTTCTTACAGAGGAGAGAGAAACCTCGACATGCTGTTTCAGGCTTCTTCTTCTCTTCTTACAGAGGAGAAAGACACCTCGACACACTGTTTCAGGCTTCTTCTTCTCTTCTTAAAGAGGAGAAAGACACCTCGACATGCTGTTTCAGGCTTCTTCTTCTCTTCTTACAGAGGAGAGAGAAACCGGGACATGCTGTTTCAGGCTTCTTCTTCTCTTCTTACAGAGGAGAGAGAAACCGGGAAATGCTGTTTCAGGCTTCTTCTTCTCTTCTTACAGAGGAGAGAGAAACCGGGACACGCTGTTTCAGGCTTCTTCTTCTCTTCTTACAGAGGAGAGAGAAACCTCGACATGCTGTTTCAGGCTTCTTCTTCTCTTCTTACAGAGGAGAGAGACACCTCGACACGCTGTTTCAGGCTTCTTCTTCTCTTCTTACAGAGGAGAGAGAAACCGGGACATGCTGTTTCAGGTTTCTTCTTCTCTTCTTAAAGAGGAGAAAGACACCTCAACATGCTGTTTCAGGCTTCTTCTTCTCTTCTTACAGAGGAGAGAGACACCTCGACACACTGTTTCAGGCTTCTTCTTCTCTTCTTTAAGAGGAGAGAGACACCTCGACATGCTGTTTCCGGTTTCTTCTCTTCTTACAGAGGAGAGAGAAACCAGGACATGCTGTTTCAGGCTTCTTCTTCTCTTCTTACAGAGGAGAGAGAAACCGGGACATGCTGTTTCAGGCTTCTTCTTCTTTTCTTACAGAGGAGTGAGAAACCGGGACATGCTGTTTCAGGCTTCTTCTTCTCTTCTTACAGAGGAGAGAGAAACCGGGACACGCTGTTTCAGGCTTCTTCTTCTCTTCTTACAGAGGAGAGAGAAACCGGGACATGCTGTTTCAGGCTTCTTCTTCTCTTCTTACAGAGAAGAGAGACACCTCGACATGCTGTTTCAGGCTTCTTTTTCTCTTCTATTCTCACTGAACCAGAGGCAGAGAAGAGAGGGAACAAGATAAGAGAAAGTATCAGACTGGAGATGTTTATCTTTTTTCATCATGACACTGAGATTCATAGTGGGAGAGAAGATGTGCATAGCTCATCAAAGAGTATCTTAAATGAGGCTCAGTAGTGTGTGTGGCCTCCACGTGCCTGTATGACCTCCCTACAACGCCTGGGCATGCTCCTAATGAGGTGGCGGATGGTCTCCTGAGGGATCTCCTCCCAGACCTGGACTAAAGCATCCGCCAACTCCTGGACAGTCTGTGGTGCAACGTGGCGTTGGTGGATGGAGCGAGACATGATGTCCCAGATGTGCTCAATTGGATTCAGGTCTGGGGAACGGGCGGGCCAGTCCATAGCATCAATGCCTTCCTCTTGCAGGAACTGCTGACACACTCCAGCCACATGAGGTCTAGCATTGTCTTGCATTAGGAGGAACCCAGGGCCAACTGCACCAGCATATGGTCTCACAAGGGGTCTGAGGATCTCATCTCGGTACCTAATGGCAGTCAGGCTACCTCTGGCGAGCACATGGAGGGCTGTGCGGCCCCCCAAAGAAATGCCACCCCACACCATGACTGACCCACCGCCAAACCGGTCATGCTGGAGGATGTTGCAGGCAGCAGAACGTTCTCCACTGCGTCTCCAGACGCTGTCACGTCTGTCACATGTGCTCAGTGTGAACCTGCTTTCATCTGTGAAGAGCACAGGGCGCCAGTGGCGAATTTGCCAATCTTGGTGTTCTCTGGCAAATGCCAAACGTCCTGCACGGTGTTGGGCTGTAAGCACAACCCCCACCTGTGGACGTCGGGCCCTCATACCACCCTCATGGAGTCTGTTTCAGACCGTTTGAGCAGACACATGCACATTTGTGGCCTGCTGGAGGTCATTTTGCAGGGCTCTGGCAGTGCTCGTCCTGCTCCTCCTTGCACAAAGGCGGAAGTAGCGGTCCTGCTGCTGGTTGTTGCCCTCCTACGGCCTCCTCCATGTCTCCTGATGTACTGGCCTGTCTCCTGGTAGCGCCTCCATGCTCTGGACACTACGCTGACAGACACAGCAAACCTTCTTGCCACAGCTCGCATTGATGTGCCATCCTGGATGAGCTGCACTACCTGAGCCACTTGTGTGGGTTGTAGACTCCGTCTCATGCTACCACTAGAGTGAAAGCACCGCCAGCATTCAAAAGTGACCAAAACATCAGCCAGGATGCATAGGAACTGAGAAGTGGTCTGTGGTCACCACCTGCAAAACCACTTCTTTATTGGAGGTGTCTTGCTAATTGCCTATAATTTCCACCTGTTGTCTATTCCATTTGCACAACAGCATGTGAAATGTATTGTCAATCAGTGTTGCTTCCTAAGTGGACAGTTTGATTTCACAGAAGTGTGATTGACTTTGAGTTACATTGTGTTGTTTAAGTGTTCCCTTAATTTTTTTGAGCAGTGTATTTGATCCCCTGCTGATTTTGTACGTTTGCCCATTGACAAAGAAATGATCAGTCTATAATTTTAATGGTAGGTTTATTTGAACAGTGAGAGACAGAATAACAACAAAAGAATCCAGAAAAACGCATGTCAAAAATGTTATAAATTGATTTGCATTTTAATGAGGGAAATAAGTATTTGACCCCCTCTCAATCAAAAAGTTTTCTGGCTCCCAGGTGTCTTTTATACAGGTAACGAGCTGAGAATAGGAGCACGCGCTTAAAGGGAGTGCTCCTAATCTCAGCTTGTTACCTGTATAAAAGACACCTGTCCACAGAAGCAATCAATCAGATTCCAAACGCTCCACCATGGCCAAGACAAAAGAGCTCTCCAAAGATGTCAGGGACAAGATTGTAGACCTACACAAGGCTGGAATGGGCTACAAGACCATCGCCAAGCAGCTTGTTGAGAAGGTGACAACAGTTGGTGCGATTATTCGCAAATGGAAGAAACACAAAATAACTGTCAATCTCCCTCGGCCTGGGGCTCCATGCAAGATCTCACCTTGTGGAGTTGCAATGATCATGAGAACGGTGAGGAATCAGCCCAGAACTACACGGGAGGATCTTGTCAATGATCTCAAGGCAGCTGGGACCATAGTCACCAAGAAAACAATTGGTAACACACTATGCCGTGAAGGACTGAAATCCTGCAGTGCCCGCAAGGTCCCCCTGCTCAAGAATGCACATATACAGGGCCGTCTGAAGTTTGCCAATGAACATCTGAATGATTCAGAGGAGAACTGGGTGAAAGTGTTGTGGTCAGATGAGACCAAAATCGAGCTCTTTGGCATCAACGCAACTCGCCATGTTTGGAGGAGGAGGAATGCTGCCTATGACCCCAAGAACACCATCCCCACCGTCAAACATGGAGGTGGAAACATTATGCTTTGGGGGTGTTTTTCTGCTAAGGGGACAGGACAACTTCACCGCATCAAAGGGACGATGGACGGGGCCATGTACCGTCAAATCTTGGGTGAGAACCTCCTTCCCTCAGCCAGGGCATTGAAAATGGGTCGTGGATGGATATTCCAGCATGACAATGACCCAAAACACACGGCCAAGGCAACAAAGGAGTGGCTCAAGAAGAAGCACATTAAGGTCCTGGAGTGGCCTAGCCAGTCTCCAGACCTTAATCCCATAGAAAATCTGTGGAGGGAGCTGAAGGTTCGAGTTGCCAAACGTCAGCCTCGAAACCTTAATGACTTGGAGAAGATCTGCAAAGAGGAGTGGGACAAAATCCCTCCTAAGATGTGTGCAAACCTGGTGGCCAACTACAAGAAACGTCTGACCTCTGTGATTGCCAACAAGGGTTTTGCCACCAAGTACTAAGTCATGTTTTGCAGAGGGGTCAAATACTTATTTCCCTCATTAAAATGCAAATCAATTTATAACATTTTTGACATGCGTTTTTCTGGATTTCTTTGTTGTTATTCTGTCTCTCACTGTTCAAATAAACCTACCATTAAAATTATAGACTGATCATGTCTTTGTCAGTGGGCAAACGTACAAAATCAGCAGGGGATCAAATACTTTTTTCCCTCACTGTATATATGTTCCTACTAGCACTGACTTTGCTGATAACCACTTTATTGAGGGAAAATGTACCTGCTACGACCGTGATATGTGGTTGTCTCACCCAGCTATCTTAAGATGAATGCTCTGGATAAGAGTGTCTGCTAAATGACTAAAATTGAAAACTGTAATGTGTCATCAGACTGTGATTTGGCGGCTCATGCTATTGTTAGAGTCTCTCTCTCTCTCTCTCTCTCTCTCTCTCTCTCTCTCTCTCTCTCTCTCTCTCTCTCATATAGTTAGCATGCCAATAGTTCCCCGATGTTGTACTACATTCGCCAAAATACGAAGGATACACTATCGGTCAAAAGTTTTAGAACACCTACTCATTCAAGGGATTCTTTTCATTTGTACTATTTTCTACATTGTAGAATAATAGTGATGAGATCAAAACTATGAAATAACACATATGGAATCATGTAGTAACCCAAAAAGTGTTAAACAAATCAAAATATATTTTATATTTGAGATTCTTCAAATAGCCACCCTTTGCCTTGATGACAGCTTTGCACACTCCTGCCGTTCTCTCAACCAGTTTCACCTGGAATGCTTTTCCAACAGTCTTGAAGGAGTTCCCACATATGCTGAGCACTTGTTGGCTGCTTTTCCTTCACTTTGCGGTCCGACTCATCCCAAACCATCTCAATTTGGTTGAGGTCGGGGGATTGTGGAGGCCAGGTCATCTGATGCAGCACTCCATCACGCTCCTTTTTTTTTTTTTTTTTTTTTCTGGGGGTAGATCAGCTTAATATTGCAAATAGATTGTAACTTCTATCAATGTAATTGTCTGCATCACTTCCAATCCCCCATGTTTTTTATATATATACACTCCCCTTTATTACTTTTCAACCCCGCCATCTTTTCCCTACTTGGGGTAAATTAGTGAACAACAATGCCCAGGCCTCTACTTCCAGCCTATACTTACTATCTACATCTTATGGACACAGTCAATTTTACAATAATTCTATTTTATTTGTTTTTGCTCCTGAACTTCTTCTACTCTCAACCTCTCCGATCATTTTCATGATGTCCATCCGGTTTGCTTCTATATGCCATATCTTTCTAACTGTGCTCTTTCCCAAAAGCTCCCAACATACAACCTATATACTTATTATGGACACAGTATGCTTACATTATTAGTTATCTTGTTGTTATTTGTTATTAGTCCCATCCTTCAACTCCATTCAATACCTCCCATCTATCTCTTAACACCATCCATATTGGATTTATATTTGCCATATATATTTCAACCGTACTGTGATGTTTTACAAAAGTTCTGAACCTTTCTATTCTCATTGCTTCTACAGATTGTCACGGACAGAAGAGGACCCAAGAGCGCAAGTTCAAATTCAGAGTTCTTTATTGAAGGTTTCAGGCGGGAAGAGGAGTGCCAGGGGTGTCAGGGGTTCCAGGGGTGCTTGGGGCTCTGGGGTTTTTCAGGGTCCTGTGGGTACCTGTGCTCCGGGGGTCACCAAATGTCCGGGGGTGTCCAGTCCAAGTGCTTAGTGTGTGTGTTCCCCAGTGATGGAGCGGCGTATCGGGCTGAGGGTGGTGAAGCGTCTGGGCACGCTCATCTGGTGGTCGGAGACCTGGGGGAACACACACACAACAGCAATATGAATGGCAGGCAGAAGTACAGATCAGGGCTGGGCAAATATCGTGGTGAGAGACAGAAAGCAGAATCGAGTTACCGGAGGGGCTGAAGATCGGAGAGTAGTCGAGGTCCAGAAGGCAGGTCGGGATAGACGGGGCAGTAGAACAAGGAGGCAGTCAAGAAAGGATCGGTATCACAAACAGGAGTCAGAGCGCAGACAGGCAGGTTACTGGTCCGGGTTTGAGGACGATCTGACAGGGCTTGGCTGAAAAACAGGGCTTGATATACTGGGAGAGGTTAGTGGGGAAATGCAGTTCAGCTGGCAGAGTAATTAGAACAGAGTGAGGCAAGGTGAGGATGGTGAGTGGGAAATGCAGTGCAGCTGGCCAGGTAACAAGAGCAGAGCAGGGCGGAGCCAGGTGGAGCTCGTTAGGCAGAGTAGGGAGAGAGTGAGCAGAGTGGCAGAGAATTGAATGCAATCAATGTTGCTACCAGGGAGAGAGAGTGCTCATGACAGGACCCCCCCTCCAAGGGACGGCCCCAGAAGTCCCAAGAACAACATCATGCCGGGAGGGTGGAGGGGAGCAGGCGGCGGGTCAGAACTCCTCCGAGCGGTCCGAGTGAATCTCCTCATCCTCAGAAGGAGCTGGAGGGTCACGGTCGGGAGACAGGACAGGCACTGAGACAGGAGCAGGGTCAGGCACAGGACAGGAAGCAGGGCGGGCAGGACGGCTAGGAACCCCTCTTGGACGGCCCCTACGGATTGCAGGCTGATCAGGATGTAGTCGGTGGAAGTCAGTGATAAGGGTCCGGTCCACTATCCTCCTGGCCGGGATCCAGGTCCTCTCCTCTGGACCATATCCCTCCCAGTCAACGAGGTACTGGAGACCCCTACCCCTTCGCCTAGAGCGGAGCAGCCGCCGGACGGTGAAGACAGGACCGCCATCTACGAGGCGCGGAGGAGGTGGCGCCGGAGCTGCAGGGACCAGGGGACTTTCATGGACCGGCTTGACCTTGGAGACGTGGAAGGTGGGGTGGACCCGCATGGAAGCGGGCAACTGAAGTCGGACCGCCGTTGGACTGATGACTTTCTGCACAGGAAAAGGACCAATGAAGCGAGGGGCCAGCTTTCGTGATTCAACCCGCAGCGGCAGATCCCGGGCAGACAGCCAGACCTTCTGACCAACCCGGTAAGTAGGTGCTGGGGTCCTCCGTCGGTTGGCACCGACGGCGTAGCTGGTTCCAGACTTCAGGAGCACAGTGCGAGCCTGGGCCCAAGTGCGGCGGCAGCGGCGGGCATACGCAAGAGCAGACGGACAGGTGGCATCCGCCTCCTGGCTGGCAAACAGTGGAGGTTGATACCCGTAGACACACTGAAAGGGGGAGAGCCCGGTGGAGGAACTGGTGAGTGAATTATGGGCATATTCCACCCAGAGCAGGTGTTGAGCCCAGGCCCGGGGATTTTGGGAAGCCACACACCTCAGTGCCTTCTCCAGCTCCTGGTTCATGCGTTCAGTCTGGCCGTTTGACTGCGGGTGGAATCCAGACGATAGGCTGGCGGTGGCCCCAAGGAGATGACAGAACTCCTTCCAAAAGGTTGCTGAGAATTGCGGGCCCCGGTCTGACACTATATCCTGGGGTAGGCCATGGATACGAAACACATGTTCCAGGACCACCTGGGAGGTCTCTTTAGCAGAGGGTAGTTTGGGAAGGGGCACGAAGTGGGTCATCTTACTAAAGCGGTCAACAATGGTAAGGATGACTGTGTGTCCGTCAGAGGGCGGAAGGCCCGTAACAAAGTCCAGTGAAACGTGGGACCAGGGCCTCTTGGGTATGAGTAGGGGTTGCAGCAACCCAGCAGGAGGCTGGTTGGGGGTCTTGTTTCGGTTACAAGTGGGACAAGCTCGGATGAATTCTCGGACATCCCGTCTCATCCGCCGCCACCAGAACCGCTGGCGGACCAGATGAAGGGTGCGAGTGATGCCGGGATGACAGGCCAGACGGGATTCGTGCCCCCACTGAATCACAGGTGACCTGAGATTTGCTGGAACAAACAGACGGTTGGGGGCGCTGGTGCTTGGACCTGGCTGGTCCCGAAGAGCCTCCATGACCTGCTTCTCGATCTCCCAGGTGAGGGCCGCTACGACCAAGTGGCTGGGAAGAATGGGGGCTGTCATGGCGGTGGTCTCGTCCTTCTGAAACATCCGGGAAAGAGCATCAGGTTTGATGTTGCGAGATCCCGGGCGGTAGGAGAGCGTGAAATTGAAGCGCGTAAAGAACAGAGACCACCGCTGTTGACGGGAGTTCAGCCTCCTGGCTGTTTGGATATACTCCAGGTTCTTGTGGTCTGTCCACACTACGAATGGTTCCTTTGACCCCTCTAACCAGTGCCGCCATTCTTCAAGGGCGAGCTTGACAGCCAACAGCTCGCGGTTCCCAATGTCGTAGTTGCATTCGGCAGGGGTTAGCCGACGGGAGTAGAAGGCACAGGGGTGCATCTTGCCATCCTCAGCTGCTCTTTGAGAAAGCACTGCACCCACTCCCACGTCCGAAGCATCTACCTCCACCACAAACTGCCTTGCTGCATCTGGCATCTGGAGGATGGGAGCAGAAGTGAAACATGTCTTGAGGATATTGAAGGCCTTATCAGCAGCTGATGTCCATTGGTACGGTTGTTTAGTGCTGGTTAGCGCCGTGAGGGGTGCAGCCACTGTGCTATAGTTTCTGATGAATCTCCTATAAAAGTTGGCAAAGCCCAGGAACTGTTGCAACTTTTTCCGAGACTCAGGAACTGGCCAGGAAGTGACAGCCGACACCTTCGTGAGATCCATCTGAATGCTGCCCTCGGTCACCACATACCCCAGGAATGAAACGGTTTTGGCATGGAACTCGCACTTCTCTGCCTTCACAAAAAGAGAGTTCTCCAGCAGGCGGCGCAGGACCAACTGGACGTGGTGCGTGTGTTCTGACAGAGTCTTTGAGAATATTAAAATATCGTCAAGGTACACAAATACGAACGTATTTAGCATGTCCCTGAGGATATCATTCACTAGGGCTTGAAAAACTGCTGGGGCATTGGTGAGGCCGAAGGGCATGACGAGATATTCATAGTGGCCGGTTGGTGTGTTGAACGCTGTCTTCCATTCGTCTCCCTCCCTCATCCGCACCAGATGGTAGGCATTGCGAAGGTCCAGCTTTGTGAATACAGTGGCTCCCTGCAGCAGTTCGAAGGCAGACGAAAGTAAGGGCAGTGGGTAGCGATTCTTAACCGTGATGTCGTTCAGACCCCGGTAATCTATGCATGGACGAAGAGAACCGTCCTTCTTGCCGACAAAGAAGAATCCCGCTCCTGCGGGGGAAGATGACGGTCTAATTATCCCGGCGGCAAGAGAGTCATTAATGTAGTCCTCCATGGCCTTTCTTTCCGGGGCTGACAGTGAATACAGACGACCCTTGGGAGGTGCTGTGCCAGGCAGGAGATCAATCGCGCAGTCATAGGGTCTGTGTGGGGGTAGAGATGTCGCCTTGGATTTGTTGAACACCTCTTTCAGGCTGTGGTAACAGGCCGGAACATTGGATATGTCGGAGGTAGCGCTAGATCTTTCCCGGTGAACGGGCAGGGTGGCCCCCCTTAAACAGGTCTGGTGACAACTCCTTCCCCACTCACGGACTGTTCCTGTCTCCCAGTCGATGTGGGGGTTGTGCTGACGGAGCCACGGGTATCCAAGAATGAGTGGTTGGCCAGGTGAGTGTAGGAGGTGAAACTGGATGGACTCCTGGTGGTTTCCTGACAGCAGGATTGTCACAGGGGCGGAGATATGAGTGACAGTGCCAAGATGATGCCCATCCAGGGCTCGTGCAGGAATGGGTTGTGTCAGTGGATGATGGTTCACGCCCAGTTGCTGTGCAAGCTCAGGGTCCATGATGTTTGCTTCGGCTCCGGAATCCACAAGGGCGGCCAATGTATGAGTCTTGTCAGAAAGCTGAAGGCGGAGATGAAGCAGGGTCTGTCGGATGGAGGGAGACTGAAGGCTTGTTGAGCTCACCCGGATCTCCCCTACACCTGGTGAGCTGCGGCTTTTGCCGGACAAGTGGCGACACGGTGATTTTCGCCACCACAGTAGAGGCAAAGGTTGGAGCTTAGACGGCGCCGACGCTCCTCGGGAGTCAGAGAGGCACGGCCAATCTCCATGGGCTCAGGCTGATTGAGTTGGCTATGGGACTTGACAGGCAGGGGCTGGACAGAAGCGGTATCGACCCGAGTGCGGATGGCAGGTTGACTGAGACGGCCCTTCTCCCTCCTCCGGGTCTGTATACGGCGGTCAATGCGGACGGCAAGGTCAATGGCGGCATCAAGCGTTGAGGGCGGGTCATGGGAAACAAGCTCGTCTTTGATATAGTCCGCCAGGCTATGGAGGAAGGCTTGCACCAGTGCCTCTGGGTTAAACGAGCTTTGACTGGCCAGGGTACGAAAGTCAATGGAGAAGTCTGCCACTGTCCGATTGCCCTGACGGATGGTGAGCAGAGCTTGTGACGCTTCGGCTGTTGGCGAGCCTAGGTCAAAGACCTTTAACATCTCCTCCTCAAAGGCACTGAAGGAGGCACAGGCTGGGGTTTGCCGGTCGAATTCCGCCGTTCCCCACAACCGAGCTCGACCGGTGAGATGTGTGATGACATACCCCACCTTGGCTCCCTCTGTTGAGAAAGTCCTGGGCTGTAGTGCAAACTGGATTCGGCAGCTGCTCAAGAATGGTCTTACTTGCTTCTGGTTGCCATCAAAACGTTCCGGGTTCCCAATCTTTGGTTCAGGAGCGTGGGGATCTGGTGGCAGCACTGCCGGGCCTGCAGCATTGGGACCTCCAGCGGAGGGATGAAGGAGTGTCGGTGGTACAGGAACAGAAGGACCAGGGGGGGGTGCAGGTGGAGTAGCCGGGTTTGAGAGTAGTTGCAGGGCTTGGGCTAGCTGTTGTTGCTGCAGTTGGAACTGTTGTTGCTGCTGGTTGAATAGCTGGAGAAGGGAAGCGATGTCGCCAGCCATCCGATTTATGTCTCCCTCAGAGCGTTCCAGTCGCTGTAGGGCAGTCATCTCTGGCTCTTCTTCCATCGTGGTCAGGGAGTGCGCTGGGTCCATGATGGTCAGATCGTTCTGTCACGGACAGAAGAGGACCCAAGAGCGCAAGTTCAAATTCAGAGTTCTTTATTGAAGGTTTCAGGCGGGAAGAGGAGTGCCAGGGGTGTCAGGGGTTCCAGGGGTGCTTGGGGCTCTGGGGTTTTTCAGGGTCCTGTGGGTACCTGTGCTCCGGGGGTCACCAAATGTCCGGGGGTGTCCAGTCCAAGTGCTTAGTGTGTGTGTTCCCCAGTGATGGAGCGGCGTATCGGGCTGAGGGTGGTGAAGCGTCTGGGCACGCTCATCTGGTGGTCGGAGACCTGGGGGAACACACACACAACAGCAATATGAATGGCAGGCAGAAGTACAGATCAGGGCTGGGCAAATATCGTGGTGAGAGACAGAAAGCAGAATCGAGTTACCGGAGGGGCTGAAGATCGGAGAGTAGTCGAGGTCCAGAAGGCAGGTCGGGATAGACGGGGCAGTAGAACAAGGAGGCAGTCAAGAAAGGATCGGTATCACAAACAGGAGTCAGAGCGCAGACAGGCAGGTTACTGGTCCGGGTTTGAGGACGATCTGACAGGGCTTGGCTGAAAAACAGGGCTTGATATACTGGGAGAGGTTAGTGGGGAAATGCAGTTCAGCTGGCAGAGTAATTAGAACAGAGTGAGGCAAGGTGAGGATGGTGAGTGGGAAATGCAGTGCAGCTGGCCAGGTAACAAGAGCAGAGCAGGGCGGAGCCAGGTGGAGCTCGTTAGGCAGAGTAGGGAGAGAGTGAGCAGAGTGGCAGAGAATTGAATGCAATCAATGTTGCTACCAGGGAGAGAGAGTGCTCATGACACAGATTGTGAATTGAAAATAAACATTTTTGCTAAAAGTATTATTATATTATTGATCGATTGACTATGACTTTTGAGATCACCCAGTAATGCTATCTGCAAGGTTAGCTCCAGGTAAATATTGCAATAATTTAGCCATTCCTGGACCTGTGTCCAAAAACAAGCTACAAATGGACAGAACCAAAACAAATGATCTAATGATTCTGTCTCTTCACAGCAAAATCTGCAGAGCTGGGAAGATTGTATCCCCCATATAAATAACATTCTATTGGTAGCAAGAATTTTATATAATAATTTAAATTGAAAGATTCTAATTTTTGAATCTGGTGTCGTTTTGCGTGTCAGTTCATAAACACTATGCCATGGGATCGGTACGTCAAAAATCTCTTCCCAACTATTTTGCAATGTCCCGAATGCCGCAGTGGTCTAAGGCACTGCATCGCAGTGCTAGCTGTGCCACTAGAGATCCTGGTTCGAATCCAGGCTCTGTCGTAGCCGGCCGTGACCGGGAGACCCATGGGGCGGCGCACAATTGGCCCAGCGTCGTCCAGGGTAGGGGAGGGAATGGCAGGCAGGGATGTAGCTCAGTTGGTAGAGCATGACGTTTGCAACGCCAGGGTTGTGGGTTCGATTCCCACGGGGGGCCAGTATGAAAAATATATATTGTATGCACTCATTAACTGTAAGTCGCTCTGGATAAGAGCGTCTGCTAAATGACTAAACATTTTTAAAAATATATGGGACGGCTGTCAATCCTTAAGTGAAACTGATATACTTTTTTATTTATCACAGTTTTCCTTAACGAATTATGTTCTTTAATGCAAGGCCGACAGACAAGTTCCTTACTTTCTCCCCCTTCCACTTTCCTCTTCCACTTTTGCGGTAAGGCTGCAATTATTTGGTTGTAATTTTGGGTAGAGCAGACATTTCCATATGTTTTTGTTAGCTGCATGTGCGACATAACTCCACCAGTCCTACCGATGATATCATTTACGAAGATTATACCTTTTTTTTAAATTCTGTCAAAAAATAAAGGTTTTTTGTCAATTAGTATATTTGAATTTAACCACAATATTTGTTGCATTATTTGTTCTGTCGTTTCTGGAGGATTAAATTAAAATTGCAACCAACTTTCTATGGCTTGTTTTAGAAATAGTGATATTTGGGAGATGATTTCCTTTTCAAATAACTGACAATGAGTTGTTGTAATCTGAATAAAGGGAAAAAGGCCATTCTTGAACATTGGGTGAGACAATCTTACTAATTTGCTTGAGAACCAGTTTGGATTTAAGTATAACTTTTGTATGACTGAAGTTTTTAGTGATAGGTCTAATGCTTTAATATTCATCACTCTCCTTCTTGGTAGAATAGCCCTTACACAGCCTGGAGGTGTGTTGGGTTATTGTCCTGTTGAAAAACAAATGATAGTCCCACTAAGCCCAAACCAGATGGGATGGCGTACCGCTGCAGAATGCTGTGGTAGCCATGCTGGTTAAGTGTGCCTTGAATTCTAAAGAAATCACAGACAGTGTCACCAGCAAAGCACCCCCACACCATAACACCTCCTCCTCCATGCTTTACGGTGGGAAATACACATGCGGAGATCATCCGTTCACCCACACCGCGTCTCACAAAGACACAGCGGTTTGAACCAAAAATCTCAAATTTGGACTCCAGACCAAAGGACACATTTCCACCGGTCTAATGTCCATTGCTCGTGTTTCTTGGCCCAAGCAAGTCTCTTCTTCTTATTGGTGTCCTTTAGCAGTGGTTTCTTTGCAGCAATTCGACCATGAAGGCCTGGTTTCCGAGCTGGTCATGGGTACACCTCAGCCACGCTCAAGGTCCTAAACGATATTCTAATCGCGATCGATAAAAGACAGTACTGTGCAGCCATCTTCATCGACCTGGCCAAGGCTTTCGACTCTGTCAATCACCGCATTCTTATTGGCAGACTAAATAGCCTTGGTTTCTCAAATGACTTCCTCGCCTGGTTCACCAACTACTTCTCAGATAGAGTTCAATGTGTCAAATCGGAGGGCCTGTTGTCTGGACCTCTGGCAGTCTCTATGGGGGTGCCACGGGGTTCAATTCTCGGGCCGACACGGGGTTCAATTCTCGGGCCGACCCCCGACTCTATTCTCTGTGTATATCAATGATGTCGCTCTTGCTGCTGGTGATTCTCAGATCCACCTCTACGCAGATGACACCATTTTGTATACATCTGGCCCTTCATTGGACACAGTGTTAATAAACCTCCAAACGAGCTTCAATGCCATACAACACTCCTTCCGTAGCCTCCAACTGCTCTTAAACGCTAGTAAAACTAAATGCATGCTCTTCAATCGAAAGCTGCTTGCACCCGCCTGCCCGACTAGAATCACTACTCTCGGCGGGTCTGACTTAGAATATGTGGACAACTACAAATACCTAGGTGTTTGGTTAGACCGTAAACTCTCCTTCCAGACTCACATTAAGCATATCCAATCCAAAGTTACATCTAGAATCGGCTTCCTATTTCGCAACAAAGCCTCCTTCACTCATGCTGCCAAACATGCCCTCGTAAAACTGACTATCCTACCGATCCTTGACTTCGGCGATGTCATTTACAAAATAGCCTCCAACACTCTACTCAGCAAATTGGATGTAGTCTATCACAGTGCCATCCGTTTTGTCACCAAAGCCCCATATACAACCCATCATTGTGACCTGTACGCTCTTGTTGGCTGGCCCTCACTACATATTCGTCGCCAAACCCACTGGCTCCAGGTCATCTATGAATCACTGCTAGGCAAATCCCCGTCTTATCTTAGCTCATTGGTCACCATAGCAACACCCACCCGTAGTATGCGCTCCAGCAGGTATATCTCACTGGTCATCCCCAAAGCCAACACCTCCTTTGGCCGCCATTCCTTCCAGTTCTCTGCTGCCAATGACTGGAACGAACTGCAAAAATCTCTGAAGCTGGAGACTCTTATCTCCCTCACTAACTTTAAGCATCAGTTGTCAGAGCAGCTTACCGATCACTGCACCTGTACACAGCCCATCTGTAATTAGCCCACCCATCTACCTCATCCCCATATTGTTATTTATTTTGCTAATTTGCACCCCAGTATCTCTATTTGCACATCGTCTTCTGCACATCTATCACTCCAGTGTTAATACTAAATTGTAATTATTTTGCACTATGGCCAATTTATTGCCTTACCTCCATAAATTACTACATTTGCACACACTGTATATAGATTTTCTATTGTGTTTTTGACTGTACGTTTTGTTTATTCCATATGTAACTCTGTTGTTGTTTTTATCGCACTGCTTTGCTTTATCTTGGCCAGGTCGCAGTTGTAAATGAGAACTTGTTCTCAACTGGCTTACCTGGTTAAATAAAGGTGTCTGTTAATTGAACACTGAGAAACATTTATTGGGCTGAAAGTTCTGAGGCTGGTAACTCTAATGAACTTATCCTCTGCAGCAGAGATAACTCTGGGTCTTCCATTCCTGTGGCTGTCCTCATGAGAGCCAGTTTCATCATAGTGCTTGATTGTTTTTGCGACTGCACTTGAAGAAACTATCAAAGTTCTTGACATTTTCCGGATTGACTGACCTTCATGTCTTAAAGTAATGATGGACTGTCGTTAAGAGATAGATGGGAGGTATTGAATAGAGTTGAAGGATGGGACTAATAACAAATAACAACAAATAATAACAAAGATAGCTAATAATGTAAGCATACTGTGTCCATAATAAGTATATAGGTTGTATGTTGGGAGCTTTTGGGAAAGAGCACAGTTAGAAAGATATGGCATTTAGAAGCAAACCGGATGGACATCATGAAAATGATATCTATATATCTATATATATATATAGATATAGAATTATTGTAAAATTAACTCTGTCCATAAGGTGTAGATAGTAAGTATAGACCGGAAGTAGAGGCCTGGGCGTTGTTGTTCACTAATTTACTCCAAGTAGGGAAAGGATGGTGGGGTTGAAAAGTAATAAAGGGGAATATATATATAAAAAATAAAAATAAACATGGGGGATTGGAAGTGATGCAGACAATTACATTGATAGAAGATACAATCTATCTGCAACATTAAGCTGATCCATCCCCCCTAAAAAAAAAAAAATAAAAAAAATAAATAAAAAAAAAATGATGGACTGTCGTTTCTATTTGCTTATTTGAGCTGTTTTTGACTTGGTCTTTTACCAAATATGGCTATCTTCTGTATACCCCCACTACCTTGTCACAACACAACTGATTGGCTCAAACGCATTAAGAAGGAAAGAAATTAAGAAAGAAAGAAGGCACACCTGTTAACTGAAATGCATTCCAGGTGACTACCTCATGAAGCTGGTTGAGAGAATGCCAAGAGTGTGCAAAGCTGTCATCAAGGCAAAGGGTGGCTATTTGAAGAATCTCAAATATAAAATATATTTGATTTGTTTAACACTTTTTTGGTTACTACATGATGTGTTATTTCATAGTTTTGATGTCTTCACTATTATTCTACAATGTAGAAAATAGCAAAAAATAAATAAAACCCTTGAATGAGTAGGTGTTTGTAGTGTATGATGAATTATGACTTTGCTAATGTTTTCAAGTGGAACCTGAGAGGAGGTTTATTCAGTTTTAGAGGGAGCCGTTTTAGGGTGACACACCATAGAACAGAGGAAGTCTGTTAGGTGTCCTCCCGGGATTGGTCTGTAGGGGAACACCCATATCAGATTACATAGCATATATACCACAGTTGGGAGAAAGGAAGACAGAATAATCATATTAGAGATGGGGCGATTATTCTCCGGGTATCTGCAGGTATCTGTAAATCGACGCTGTAACCCTTTGTTATGAATAAACCTTATGATGAAAATACAGCGTCAGCGGGTCCTCCTTGTCGCACAGCATAATTAGCAACGTTAACTCGACACTACATGTTCTAAAACTTTTGACCGGTAGTGTACAAGCAGTGGACACTATTTCCGTGCTTTTAGGGCCCATAATGCAATTCTTCAGAAAATGGGCGTGGCTTCACAATGTTTTCAGATTTGAAGAAAATTTCAGAAAATATGCAGCCGAAGTCCGACGAGAGCGGATACAAATTCATTGCTTTAACTAATTATGACAAATGTTTAGAAAATGTTGAGCAATGTAATAAAGTAATAACTTTTCAAATAAATTACGTTACACATTATGTTGGCTGACAATTTGTTAGCTACGCTATCCTTACGAACCGCATAGCACATCATTACAGCAGTATGTACCGGTATGTTAGCTAGCTACCTAATGTTAGTTGGCTACTAATTCATCGAACTTGTCAGTATATTAACTATATGGTATCTAAGTAACTACCCAATGTTTATTGACTTGATTATTCATGTCGTTCTTAGCTTAGCTAAGTGGTATAGTCATTGTGCGTTCTCAATGGACATTGTTAATGAAGCCATAAGATGTCTAGCTAGTAATTTGTTATGTTAACAAGCTAGCAAGAGATTGCATAGCAACAGCATCAACTTCCGGTAGACAGGCGTAGCGCTAGTACGCTCAACTGAAAGGATACCATTCGTATAATAAAATGAACTAATAGTATATCATATGTAGTATATCCCCATTAAGTATGTATACAGTATGTTAGTATGGGTATTCGAACACAGTTATAGAGTACTGTAGCATAAACTAGTTCTTCCTGGGCTAGTCACATGGTCAGGACATCCTCATGATGGTATCACCCTCTGGCTCTGAGTGAGCCCTACTATTGCATAGCATTTTCAACATGTTTGTTTATTCATGCATTTCTTATTATTATTTATTCACAGTTTTATTTATTTATCTATACATTTTGTTTTAGGAGCATGCGAAACCTCCCTCCCGGTGAACACGTGATGATATGGCTGGATGTCGGCTTGTTTTAACTAGGCTCATTACCCGGTGGGAAACGACTCCAATTAATTAAAATAATTTGCTGTTATCGCGGCTGCTGCTGTTGCTGCTTTGGTTAGCCAAACGTTACCGGGGGAGTGCTGTGCAGAGGCAGCCTGCTCCTCTCTCTCTCTCACCCTGCCTGGCGAACGCCACTCCTCTGCCGCCACAGTTTCTCTGGCTAATTAGCGACGTAGGAGGAATATTTTACGCCATATTAACATGCTGTGTTTTGGCCCGCTTCTGTGGGCAGAAGAAGAAGAAGAAGAAGAAGAAGAAGAAGAAGAAGAAGAAGAAGAAGAAGAAGAAGAAGTAGAAGAAGAAGAAGAAGAAGATATGACCTCACTTACACTCATTGCATAAATGAAAGAGAAGTGTAAGAAGTGCATGGTTGAGGTTAGGTAGGCTGCTGTAGTAACTATATCCACAGTACATAGCCTACCCTATCAACCCTCAAATTCATACAGATGACTCAAATGTAAATGTAAAATTTGACTAGTTTCGTCGCAGTAGTAAAATAATCATGCAGCAGGAGGATCTGATTTTTTCTTTTTAAAGGTGATAATTTCTAACCGGAAATTCGTTTTGATAGTCTACAGTAGTTTAGGTGTAGCCTATGGCTGCATTTCTGAAACACTTGTATGTCGTAGTGGAGACCAATATCTATCTTTTGTTATTAAGCTGTATAAAATGACAGTTGTTGATGTGTATGGCTGCATTTCTGAAACACTTGTATGTCATAGTGGAGAACAATATCTATCTTGTGTTATTAAGCTATATAAAACGACAGCTGTTGATGTGTATGGCTGCATTTCAGATACAGTTTTGTAAATTTGAATGTCGCAGTAGTAGGACCAACAGTAGTAGGACATTTACTCTGTCTGGTGCTTTAGCGTTTGAGCGAGAGAGAGAGAGAGAAAGAAAACTGCAGGTTTTCAGTGAATTTATGTAAATCACGAGACTCATTCGAATTTTATGCGGCGCAGAGTGATCAAATTAAGATACATCTGTACTAATGAATATGACCTAATATGTCCACTTGGGTGACATACAACTACAATGGTTAAATGTCACTATGTTTACATATTTTAACGAGACCAAGGACCTTGGCAATACATAGTACATACACCCCTATACTGCTTCATTCTGCTCTGAATCAGGGTATTGAACAGCAACAACAGAAAGGCTATTGAGCAACAATGACTAACTCAGAATTGATAATGCTGACAAGACAATGGATCCTCTATACGTCTATGGTCCCCGGTCTGAACATCAGCCATTGTTGTACCCAAGAGAACAATACTTAAATGACATTGAGAGGGGTAGTAAATGAGAAATAGTGAAAAGGAGATATTTGACTTTAATGAGTGTGGCGAGTCTCTCCAGTGACCATGGACCCAAAAGCTGATCCAGACCAGACAGTAGCACTGGTGAACCCGTTCCCGGAGAGGAGGGCTTCTCCAGGGGTTGACTATCAATCTGTAAGGCCCCTCCTGGATCTGGATTCTGGATGTCCATGTTGTACGTTCATCTATAATGGAGAATGTGAATAACGAGTCGTGTTGTGCGTGGGTGGAAGAAACGGGTACAGTAGATGTCTATATGAGATTGGGAGATAGGGGATGGGTGCAAACCTACTGTGGGGGTTGATACAGTAAGAAGTGGGGGAAAGGGTGGTATCTATTCCTTCTTCGTATCTCGGAATGTCGCTGATATTTAAAAAAAAGTATCAAAGTCAATTTACGATGCGAAAGGCACCCTCATTAAATATGGTTTGTGAATCGTGTCAAACAACTTGTTGGTGAGTGACGGTGCCACGTTTTATATCTCTTTGTTATTTCCTCTTTTTGTATCTCTGTTTGTTCTCTGCTTGTTAATCCACCAGTCAACACAGTCTAAACCCAGTGATGAGGATTTATAGTGGGCCAGGCCTCCCTCATTGTGTTTGATCACTGTACCGCTGCCTGCTGAGCCCAAAGCCCCTATAGTGTGTGTGTGTTTGTGTGTGTGTCTCTGTGTATGTGTGTGACTGCACTTTACATACACATTATATACTACTAAGGCACACACATACATGAAGACACACACACACACAGATATACAGTGCATTCGGAAAGTATTCAGACCCCTTGACATTTTCCACGTTTTGTTACATTACAGCCTTATTATAAAATTGATTAAAAAATAAATAATCCTCATCAATCTACACACAATATCCCATAATGACAAAGCGAAAATCTTATTTACATAAGTATTCAGACCCTTTCCTATGAGACTCGAAATTGAGCTCGAATGCATCCTGTTTCCATTGATCATCCTTCAGATGTTTCTACAACTTGATTGAAGTCCACCTGTGGTCAATTCAATTGATTGGACATGATTTAGAAAGGCACACAGCTGTCTATATAAGATCCCACAGTTGACAGTGCATGTCCGAGCAAAACCCAAGCCATGAGGTCGAAGGAATTATCCTTAGAGCTCCGAGACAGGATTGTGTAGAGGCACAGATCTGGGGAAGGGTACCAAAAAATATCTGCAGCATTGAAGGTCCCCAAGAACACAGCGGACCATCATATAATTGGCATATACAGTGGGGAGAACAAGTATTTGATACACTGCCGATTTTGCAGGTTTTCCTACTTACAAAGCATGTAGAGGTCTGTAATTTTTATCATAGGCACACTTCAACTGTGAGAGACGGAATCTAAAAATCCAAAAATCCAGAAAATCCAAAAATCCAGAAAATCACATTGTATGATTTTTAAGTAATTAATTTGCATTTTATTGCATGACATAAGTATTTGATACATCAGAAAAGCAGAACTTAATATTTGGTACAGAAACCTTTGTTTGCAATTACAGCGACCATACGTTTCCTGTAGGTCTTGACCAGGTTTGCACACACTGCAGCAGGGATTTTGGCCCACTCCTCCATACAGACCTTCCCCAGATCCTTTAGGTTTCGGGGCTGTCGCTGGGCAATACGGACTTTCAGCTCCCTCCAAGGATTTTCTATTGGGTTCAGGTCTGGAGACTGGCTAGGCCACTCCAGGACCTTGAGATGCTTCTTACGGAGCCACTCCTTAGTTGCCCTGGCTGTGTGTTTCGGGTCGTTGTCATGCTGGAAGATCCAGCCACGACCCATCTTCAATGCTCTTACTTACTGAGGGAAGGAGGTTGTTGGCCAAGATCTCGCGATACATGGCCCCATCCATCCTCCTCTCAATACGGTGCAGTCGTCCTGTCCCCTTTGCAGAAAAGCATCCCCAAAGAATGATGTTTCCACTTCCATGCTTCACGGTTGGGTTGGTGTTCTTGGGGTTGTACTCATCCTTCTTCTTCCTCCAAACACGGCAAGTGGAGTTTAGACCAAAAAGCTCTATTTTTGTCTCATCAGACCACATGACCTTCTCCCATTCCTCCTCTGGATCATCCAGATGGTCATTGGCAAACTTCAGACGGGCCTGGACATGCACTGGCTTGAGCAGGGGGACCTTGCGTGCGCTGCAGGATTTTAATCCATGACGGCGTAGTGTGTTACTAATGGTTTTCTTTGAGACTGTGGTCCCAGCTCTCTTCAGGTCATTGACCAGGTCCTGCCGTGTAGTTCTGGGCTGATCCCTCACCTTCCTCATGAAAATTGATGCCCCACAAGGTGAGATCTTGCATGGAGCCCCAGACCGAGGGTGATTGACCGTCATCTTGAACTTCTTCCATTTTCTAATAATTGCGCCAGTAGTTGTTGCCTTCTCACCAAGCTGCTTGCCTATTGTCCTGTAGACCATCCCAGCCTTGTGCAGGTCTACAATTTTATCCCTGATGTCCTTACACAGCTCTCTGGTCTTGGCCATTGTGGAGAGGTTGGAGTCTGTTTGATTGAGTGTGTGGACAGGTGTCTTTTATACAGGTAACGAGTTCAAACAGGTGCAGTTAATACAGGTAATGAGTGGAGAACAGGAGGGCTTCTTAAAGAAAAACTAACAGGTCTGTGAGAGCCGGAATTCTTACTGGTTGGTAGGTGATCAAATACTTATGTCATGCAATTAAATGCAAATTAATTACTTAAAAATCATACAATGTGATTTTCTGGATTTTTGTTTTAGATTCCGTCTCTCACATTTGAAGTGTACCTATGATAAAAATGACAGACCTCTACATGCTTTGTAAGTAGGAAAACCTGCAAAATCGGCAGTGTATCAAATACTTGTTCTCCCCACTGTACATTACTCTTACTGAATTTCCACGTGGGCGAGGAAATTAGAAATTTTATCAAAGCCTATTGGATGATAATTTATTTATAATTAGAACAAAGGAATTTATAACTGACTTTTTCCGACATAACATAGGTAGAGCAAATCCCCTTATTGTATGGGACACCTTTAAATGTGCCTTTAGAGGCCATGCAATTCAGTACTCATCTTGAAAACAAAAGCAATTTAGGTCAAGAGTCCACACTAACAAAGGAAATAGAAGGTCTAACAGAACAGATAGCAATAAAAACTGTAACATAGAGGCTCAGAATAAATTAGAGGAAAAACAAAAAGAAATGGAGAAACTTATTCAAGAAAGATCAAGTGTAATATATTATCAAAATAAAGCAAACTGGATGGAATATGGGAAAAAATGCACCAAATTCTTTTTTAATCTTCAACATAGGAATGCTACCAAAAATAATGTATTGAAACTGGTTACAAATGATTCACCAAATGATATTTTGAAGGAGGAAACAAAGTACTTTAAGCATATGTTTTCGTTTCAGTCGCCTCCATCTCCTCTAACTGAAGCAAATTGTAGAGATTTTTTTTCTATTGATAATGTAAAATTAACAGCCATACAGAAAGACTAATGTGAAGGTGAAATTACAGAGGAGGAACTTCTGGATGCAATTAAAGAGTTTAAGTCCGGGAAAACTCCAGGGTTGGATGGCACACCAGTCGAGGTATACCAAACCTTTTTTGATATACTCAGAGGACCGTTATTAGCATGTTTTAACCACTCCTATGTAAATGGTAGATTATCAGACACTCAAGAAGAAGGTCTGATTTCATTATTATTGAAAGAGGATACAAGTGGAAAATATAAAGATCCAGTCCATTAAAAAAATTGGAGGCCCCTTACACTTCAGTGTTGTGATGCAAAACTTCTAGCAAAATGTATAGCACATAGAATTAAAAAGGTATTGTCGGACATTATTCATTCTAATCAGACAGGTTTTTTACATGGGCGATACATTGGAGATAATATAAGGCAAGTACTGGAAACAATAGAACACTATGAAAAATCTGGAAAACCAAGCCTACTATTCATAGCAGAATTCAAAAAGGCATTTGATAAAGTACGACTGTGGTTTATATATAAATGCCTGGAGCATTTCAATTTCAGTGAATCTCTTATAAATTGGGTTAAAATCATGTATAGTAACCCTAGGTGTAAAATAGTAAATAATGGCTATTTCTCAGAAAGTTTGAAACTGTCAAGAGGAGTGAAACAAGGTTGTCCACTATCGGCATATCTATTTATTGTTGCCATCGAGATGTTAGCTATTAAAATCAGATCCAACAATAATATCAAGGGATTAGAAATCCAGGGCTTAAAAACAAAGGTGTCATTGTACGTTGATGATTCATGCTTTCTTTAAAATCCACAACTTGAATCCTTCCACAGCCTCATAGAGGATCTAGATACATTTTCTAACCTCTCTGGATTACAACCAAATTATGATAAATGTACTATATTACGTATTGGATCACTAAAAAAATAAAAAATTTACATTACCATGTAGTTTACCAATAAAATGGTCTGATGGTGATGTGGATATACTCGGAATACTTATCCCAAATTAAATAAATGATCTCACTCCAATAAATGTTAATAGAAAGTTAGCAAAAATAGATAAGATCTTGTTAACATGGAAAGGTAAATACCTGTCAATTTTGTGGAAAAATCACCCTGATTAACTCTTTAGTATTATACCAGTTTACCTATTTGCTTATGGTCTTGCCTACGCCTAGCAAACAGTTTTTTTAGTTATATGAGAAAAAAATATTCAATTTTATTTGGAACGGCAAGCCAGACAAAATTAAACGGGCCTATTTATATAATGAATATGAATTCGGAGGACAGAAATGATTAAATATTAACGCATTAGACCTATCACTGAAAGCTTCAGTCATACAAAAGTTATACTTAAATCCGAACTGGTTCTCTAGCAAATTAGTAAAATTGTCTCACCCAAAGGTGCGTACTCCGGCCGCACCAACCTGACTCATTAGAGGAGGGTCCGGGTGGGCATTCAGCCTCGGTGGCGGCTCCGGCTCCGGGCGTGACGTCCTCTCCCTTACTGCCTCCCCGTTGCACCCCTGGTCCGTAACACACCCAATGTTCAAGAATGGCCTTTTTCCCTTTATTCAGATTACAACCTCTCACTTTAAGTTATTTGAAAAAGAAATAATCTCCCAAATATCACTATTTCTAAAACAAGCCATAGAAAGTTGGTTGCAATTTCAATGTAATCCTCCAGAAACGACAGAACAAATAATGCATCAAATATTGTGGTTAAACTCAAACATACTAATTGATAAAAAAACTTCTTTTTTTGACAAAATGTTTAAAAAAGGTATAATCTTCGTAAATGATATTATCGGTAGGACTGGTGGAGTTATGTCGCACATGCATCTGATTCCAAGATGGCGTAGCAGTGCGGTCGTGTACTCTGTGTGTGTCCGTGTAAATAGCCATTTTTTTTTATTTTTTTTTAGATTTTTCGTACATATTTCCCTATCACACTTTTCATCCTTCTACTAAATATTCTTTCCTGCAACCCGCCTCACTCAATGTGGAACGGATTCTATTATTGACTTACCTTTTATCTAGAATCTCCAGTTGAAACTAGCTAGCCAGCTAACTAGCTACTTGCTATTAGCCACCATTAGCGGTTTTCACCCAGAACATCGGTTTTCTGCCGGAATAACTGATTCACTGGACATTAACACCGGATCGCAACTAGCTAGCCGCAACCGAATGGATTTTGCTGTTGGCTAATCACCACTGCCTCCGAAGCAAGCACCAGTTAGCCTTGAGCTAGCCTCGAGCCAGGCCCATATCCCGGCTATCTACCTCTCTGTCTACCGGACGGGAGTAGCCAGCTAACTAGCTACTTGCTATTAGCCACCGTTAGCGGTTTTTCACCATTGTCCGTGGCCTGCACTACCTACCAGCCAGCTCTAGCCTGGACTATTATCGGCCAGTCTGCACAGCGCGTTATCGACCCAGAACATATCGTTTTTTCTGTCGGAATCACTGAATCACTGGACCTTTAACACCGGATCATCGCAACTAGCTAGCTGCAACCAAATGGATGTTGTTGTTGGCTAATCAGCCTTGAGCTAGCCTCGAGTCAGGCCCATCTCCTGGCTATCTACCTCTCTGTCAACCGGACGGGACCTCCTAGAGTCGACACGGAGCCCCGCCGATCCATCACGACTGGTCTGCCGACGTAATCGTCTGTGGTTTCAACAGGCTTCCCGTTGCGACGACCACGAAGATCCATCTGCTAGCCCCGGCCGCTAGCACACACAAACAAAAGCCGTGCTTCCTGCTAGCCTGTGCTGTAGCACCGATTCGAACTGCTCACGGACTCACATATTGCTGTTCACTGGACCTTATGATCACTCAGCTGCACAGCTGATGCCACCTGTACTGTTCCTTTACATGGTACCCAGTCCTGTTTATCTGTTTAGCCTCAGCCCAAACTTTCATCGCCATTACCAGTTGTTGTCTTAGCTCTCTCGAACGAATAACACCTGTGATTGCTTTATGCCTCTCTCTCATGTCAATATGCCTTGCCTATTGCTGTTCCAGTTAGTTCTTATTATACAATTTCACTGTAGTCCCAAGTCCCTCTCAAACTGCCTCAAATAGTTCCTTTGTTCCACCCCCCATACACGCGGAGACCGGCTCAATCGGTGCCTCAAGTGATGCTCTCTTTCATTGTTACCCAACGCTTAGGCTTACCTCCACTGTACTCATATCCTTGTCTGTACATAATGCCCTGAATCTATTCTACAACGCCCGGAAATCTGACCCCTTTATTCTCTGAACCCAACGCACTAGAAGACCAGTTCTTAAAGCCTTTAGTCGTATTCTTATTCTAGTCCTCCTCTGTTCCTCTGGTGATGTAGAGGTTAACCCAGGCCCTGCAGCCCCCAGTATCACTCCTACTCCCCAGGAGCTATCATTTGTTGACTTCTGTAACCGTAAAAGCATTGTTTTTTTGCATGTTAACATCAGAAGCCTCCTCCCTAAGTTTGAGTTATTCACTGCGTTAGCACGCTCTGCCAACCCTGATGTTCTAGCAGTGTCTGAATCCTGGCTTAGGAAGGCCACCAAAAATTCTGAAATGTCCATCCCCAACTACAACATTTTCCGTCTAGAGAGAACTGCCAAAGGGTTTGGAGTTGCAATCTACTGCAGAGATAGCCTGCAGAGCTCTATCATACTATCCAGGTCTGTGCCCAAACAGTTTGAGCTCCTACTTCTAAAAATCCACCTTTCCAGAAATAAGTATCTCACTGTTGCCGCTTGCTACAGACTCCCCTCATCCCCCAGCTGTGCCCTGGACACCATATGTGAATTGATTGCCCCCCATCTATCCTCAGAGTTCGTACTGCTTGGTGACCTAAACTGGGATATGCTTAACACCCCGGCCATTCTACAATCCAAATTAGATGCCCTCAATCTCACACAAATTATCAAGGAACCTACCAGGTACAACCCTAAATCCGTAAACATGGGCACCCTTATAGATATCATCCTGACTAACTTACCCTCTAAATACACCTCCACTGTCTTCAACCAGGATCTCAGCGATCACTGCCTTATTGCCTGCGTCCGTAACGGGTCCGCGGTCAATCGACCACTCCTCATCACTGTCAAACGCTCCCTAAAACACTTTAGCGAGCAGGCCTTCCTAATTGACCTGGCCCAGGTCTCCAGGATGGATATCGATCTCATTCCTTCAGTAGAGGATGCCTGGTTGTTCTTTAAAAGTGCTTTCCTCTCAATCTTAAATATGCATGCCCCATTCAAAAAATTCAGAACTAAGAACAGATATAGCCCCTGGTTCTCCTCAGACTTGACTGCCCTTGACCAGCAAAAAAACATCCTGTGGCGTACTGCATTAGCATCGAATAGCCCCTGCGATATGCAACTTTTCAGGGAAGTTAGGAACCAAAATACACAAGCAGTTAGGAAAGCAAAGGCTAGCTTTTTCAAACAGAAATGTGCATCCTGTAGCACTAACTAACTCAAAAAAGTTTTGGGACACTGTAAAGACCATGGAGAATAAGAGCACCTCCTCCCAGCTGCCCACTGCACTGAGGCTAGGAAATACTATCACCACCGATAGATCGAGAATTTCAACAAGCATTTCACTACGGCTGGCTACCACCACCCCGGTCACCAGCTCCTCACCCTCCGCTGCAACTTGCCCATGCCCCCCCCCGACTCTATTCTCTGTGTATATCAATGATGTCGGTCTTGCTGCTGGTGATTCTCATGTCCAAATCTATGCAGACGACACCATTTTGTATACATCTGGCCCTTCATTGGACACTGTGTTAACAAACCTCCAAACGAGCTTCAATGCCATACAACACTGCTTCCGTAGCCTCCAACTGCTCTTAAACGTGATCCTCTGTAGCTCAGCTGGTAGAGCACGGCGCTTGTAACGCCAAGGTAGTGGGTTCGATCCCCGGGACCACCCATACACAAAAAAAATGTATGCACGCATGACTGTAAGTCGCTTTGGATAAAAGCGTCTGCTAAATGGCATATTATTATTATTAAACGCTAGTAAAACTAAATGCATGCTCTTCCATCGAACGCTGCTGGCACCCGCCCACCCGACTAGAATCACTACTCTCGACGGGTCTGACCTAGAGTATGTGGACAACTACAAATACCTAGGTCTCTGGTTAGACTGTAAACTCTCCTTCCAGACTCACATTAAGCATCTCCCATCCAAAGTTAAATCTAGAATCGGCTTCCTATTTCGCAACAAAGCCTCCTTCACTCATGCTGCCAAACATGCCCTCGTAAAACGGACTATCCTACCGATCCTTGACTTCGGCGATATCATTTACAAAATAGCCCCCAACACTCTACTCAGCAAATTGGATGTAGTCTATCACAGTGCCATCCGTTTTGTCACCAAAGCCCCATATACTACCCACCACTGTGACCTGTACACTCTTGTTGGCTGGTCCTCACTACATATTCGTCGCCAAACCCACTGGCTCCAGGCCATCTATAAATCACTGCTAGGCAAATCCCCGACTTATCTTAGCTCATTGGTCACCATAGCAACACCCACCCGTAGTATGCGCTCCAGCAGGTATATCTCACTGGTCATCCCCAAAGCCAACACCTCCTTTGGCCGCCATTCCTTCCAGTTCTCTGCTGCCAATGACTGGAACGAACTGCAAAAATCTCTGAAGCTGGAGACTCTTATCTCCCTCACTAACTTTAAGCATCAGTTGCACCTGTACACAGCCCATCTGAAATTAGCCCACACAACTACCTCATCCCCATATTGTTATTTATTTTGCTCATTTGCACGCCAGTGTCTCTATTTGCACAACGAACACAACGGCCTCCATCCTTCTTAAATGGAAGACATTTGGAACCACCAAGACTTTTCCTAGAGCTGGCCGGCTGGACAAACTGAGCAATCGGGGGAGAAGAGCCTTGGTCAGGGAGGTGACCAAGAACCCGATGGTCACTCTGACAGAGCTCCAGTGTTCCTCTGTGGACAACCATCTCTGCAGCATTCCACCAATCAGGCCTTTATGATAGAGTGACCAGACGGAAACCACTCCTCAGTAAAAGGCACATGAAATCCCGCTTGGAGTTTGCCAAAACGCACCTGAAGACTCTCAGACCATGAGAAACAAGATTCTCTGGCCTGAATGCCAAGCATCACGTCTGGAGGAAACCTGGCACCATCCCCACGGTGAAGCATGGTGGTGGCAGCATCATGCTGTGGGGATGTTTTTCAGCGGCAGGGACTGGAAGACTAGTCAGGATCGAGGGAAAGATGAATGGAGCAAAGTACAGAGAGATCCTTGATGAAAACCTGATCCAAAGCTCTCAGGACCTCAGACTGGGGTGAAGGTTCACCTTCCAACAGGACAACGACCCTAAGCACACAGCCCAGATACGCAGGAGTGGCTTCGGGACAAGTCTCTGAATGTCCTTGAGTGGCCCAGTCAGAGCCCGGACTTGAATCCGATCTAACATCTCAGGAGAGACCTGAAAATAGCTGTGCAGCGACGCTCTCCATCTAACCTGACAGAGCTTGAGAGGATCTGCAGAGAAGAATGGGAGAAACTCCCCAAATACAGGTGTGCCAAGTTTGCAGCATCATACCCAGGAAGACTTGAGGCTGTAATCGCTTGAGTGAAGGGTCTGAATACTTATGTAAATGTGATATTTCAGTTTAGTATTTTTGCTTTGTCATTATGGGGTATTGTGTGTAGATTGATGAGGGGAAAAAACTATTTAATCCATTTTAGAATAAGGCTGTAACGTAACAAAATGTGGAAAAAGTGAAGGGGTCTGAATACTTTCCGAATGTACTGTATACGCACACTTTTTGCCCTCAGAACAGCTTCAATTTGACGGGGAATGGACTCTACAAGGTGTCGGAAGCATTCCACAGAGATGTTGGCCCATGTTGACTCCAATGCTTCCCACAGTTGTGTCAAGTTGGCTGGATGTCCTTTGGGTGTTGGACCATTCTTGATACACACAGGAAATTGTTGAGCGTGAAAAACCCAGCAGCGTTGCAGTTCTTGACACAAACCGGTGTGCCTGGCACCTACTACCATACCCCGTTCAAAGGCACTTAAATATTTTGTCTTGCCCATTCATCCTCTGAATGGCACACATACACAATCCATGTCTCAATTGTCTCAAGGCTTAAAAATATTTCTTTAACCCTTTCCTCCCCTTCATCTACACCAATTGAAGTAGATTTAACAGGTGACATAAATAAGGGATTATAGCTTTCACCTGGATTCACCTGGTCAGTCTGTCATGGACAGAGCGGGTGTTCCTAATGTTGTGTACATGTACATGTGAAGGTTCCCACATAGAGACACATTCTCTGACACAGGCAAGCAGTCCCACACACCAACACACACACACACTGGAGCCCACTCACTGACACAGACGTAGAGCCTCCATGGGCCTGGGGGAGCACTAATGGCCTTGTACAGTGTAGTCAGGGAGAGTGAGGGTGAAGAGCAGAGCAAGGTGAAGGAATGCAGCTTCCCCAATTAATCACTCACACACACACACACACACACACAGATTCGCTCGCACACACACACACACACACTCACAAACACACACAGATTGACACACACATAAACACCCCCCCCCCCCCCCCCCCCACCCACACATACACCGAGCAAGCATCTCTCCAGTCAAACAGGCCTGTCCTGATGAAGCTGCCGTTTCTAAAAGGAGCAGAGCATGAATTATGCAGTTCAGTCTTCACAAGGCTTTTATCTTCCTCTCCACTGCGTTTCTCTTAGCCAGCTGTTTTCTCCCTCCTCCATGTCGTTCCCTCTTTCTCTCTATCCTCCCCACTTTTAACCTCTTCTTCATCTTACTGTCCTGTAAGTTAACCATCACTGCTCTGCTCTCTACTGTACCTTATACACTTGACTCTCTTTCTTTCTCCCTCTCTCCCTATCTTTATCTGTTTCTCTCTCTCTCTCTGTTTCTGGATGGAGTACTGGGTAGATGAAGGTGAAGGAGACTCACTGCTCTTGTCTACTGGTAAGTGGTAAGCGTGTGTAAGAGGAGAAGCAGAAGTTTATGTGAGTTCACGTCATATAATATAATCTGCTCTGTCGTCATATAATATAATCTGCTCTGTTGTCATATAATATAATCTGCTTTGTCATCATATAATATAATCTTCTCTGTCATCATATAATATAATCTGCTTTGTCATCATATAATATAATCTGCTTTGTCATCATATAATATAATCTGCTCTGTCATCATATACATTTACATTTTAGTCATTTAGCAGACGCTCTTATCCAGAGCGACTTACAGTTAGTGAATACATATTTTTTTATACTGGCCCCTTGTGGGAATCGAACCCACAACCCTGGCGTTGCAAACGCCATGCTCTATCAACTGAGCTACATCCCTGCCGGCCATTCCCTCCCCTACCCTGGACAACGCTGGGTCAATTGTGCGCCGCCCATGAGTCTCCCGGTCGCGGCCGGCTGCAACAGAGCCTGGATTCGAACCAGGATCTCTAGTGGCACAGTTAGCACTGCATCGCAGTGCCTTAGACCACTGCGCCACTCAGACCACTGCGCCATACAGAGACAGCCTGCAGGGAGGAGGTCAGAGACCTGGCAGTGTGGTACCAGGACAACAACCTCTCCCTCAACGCCAGCAAGACAAAGGAGCTGATCGTGGACTACAGGAAACGGAGGGCCAAGAATGCCACCATTCACATCAACGGTGATGTCGTGGAGCGGGTAGAGAGCTTTAAGTTCCTCAGTGTCCACATCACTAAGGATCTATCATGCTCCACACAAACCAACACAGTCGTGAAGAGGGCACGACAACGCCTCTTCCCCCTCAGGAGGCTGAAAAGATTCAGTATGGGTCCTCAGATCCTAAAAAAGTTATACAGTTGCACCATTGAAAGCATCTTGACCGGCTGCATCACCACTTGGTATGGAAACTGCTTGGCATCCAACCGCAAGGCGTTACAGAGGGTAGTGTGTACAGCCCAGTACATCACTGGGGCTGAGCTCCCTGCCGTCCAGGACCTCTATACCAGGCGTGTCAGAGGAAGGCCCTAAAAATTGTCAAAGACTCCAGCCACGCAAGTTATAAACTGTTCTTTCTGCTACCGCATGGTAAGCGGTACTGATGCACCAAGTCTGGAACCAGTGGGACCATTAACAGCTTCTACCCCCAAGCCATAAGACTGCTAAATAGTTTGTTAAATAGTTGACCAAATAGCTACCGGGACTATCTACATTGACCCTTTTTGCACTCACTTTTTTGACTCATGCGCTGCTGCTACTGTTTATAATCTATCCTGTTATCTCGCTTTGTGCACAGGGTTATTGTCATGTTGAAACAGGAAAGGACCTTCCCAAACTGTTGCCACAAAGTTGGAAGCACAGAATCGTCTAGAATGTCATTGTATGCTGTAGCGTTAAGATTTCCCTTCACTAGAACTAAGGGGCCTAGCCCGAACCATGAAAGGTAGACCTGTCAGCAACGGGTGTGGCTGAAATAGACTAATCCACTAATTTGAAGGGCTGTCCACATACTTTTGTATATATTGTGTATATGTGCATTTCTACCTCAATTACCTCGTACCCCTGCACATCGACTCATCATTCATGGGAAGGGCCCGTAAGTAAGCATTTCACTATTAGTCTACACCTGTTGTTTACGCAACAAGCTATCACAGTCTCACGTCAGAATTAGACGTTCATCCATGTTCCAAACGTCAAATTTCAAAGTGTTTAAGGTTACATTTAGGCATTAACTCCACATTTTTAAGGTTAGGGTTAAGTTTAGGCGTTAACTCCGAAATCTTAAGGTTAGGCATTAACTCCGAATGGTTAAGGTAAGGGTTAAGGTTTGGGATTGGCTTAAAGCAAAAATCTAAAAAAAAAACTTTTTATCACTGGATTCAAACATGCAACCTTTTGCACCAGAGGCAGATGCTTCCGCCCATCCGCATTGCCCTAGCAAAATCGAAACCTACGTGAAGCTAACAGTGCTCACTGTTGCCCCTAGTGGCCTGTTTCCACGTAATCTCCCAAGGTCCTCAGACATGGATGGACGTCTAATACTGACTTGTATCACAGGTGACCTGGCTGTGTTTACGAAGCATCATCTGCTCTGTCGGCTCATGTTTCTCAATGAGAGTCACTATGGCAAAAGCCCACCGTGATTACCAATACGAACTCCACCAATGGATGTACTGTAGGCCTACAATATGTGCGTCAGTGTGTGTGTGCACGAGCACGCGTGTGTATGTCACAGAAAGTAAGACAGAGCGAGAGAGAGAGGGAGAGAAAGAGAGCGTCATCGCTGGAAACACACCAAGCCAAACAAGGTCACCTTCCCCAGATCAGAAACATGGTGGGAAGTCTCAAGTTTAGCCAATCAGAGAGTCCATCTCTCTCTCTCTGAGCTTTACTGTGTCCTTGAGGACTGGATCCAGAGTGGCCTTGCTGTCCTGTCATGTCACTACTGCCATGTTCCTGTCACCAGGGAAGCCAGGCATGGATAACTAGAGAAAGTCACATAGTCACATCTTCTGGGCAGCTGCACCCTTCAGGGCTGGTTCTATGGTTTTAACAGTGGAACTGTGGAACCCATTGCCATTCATAGGCTATACTGTATTATCAGCATGTCTGTAATGATGGGGCTACGGTGTGTGTGTGTGTGTGTGTCTTTGTGTGTGTGTGTGTGTGTGTGTGTCTGTCTTTGTGTGGTCCTCTGTAGCTCAATTGGTAGAGCATGGAGCTTGTAACGCCAGGGTAGTGGGTTCGATCCCCGGGACCAACCATACGTAAAAATGTATGCACACATGACTGTAAGTCGCTTTGGATAAAAGCATCGGCTAAATGGCATATTATTTGTGTGTGTGTATGTGTGTGCGTTTGTGACAAGGGACTCAGGGTGGGCTCTCACAAGAGGTGCCTGAACCATCACAATCGAGGGGACAAAGTTTGTCATTCTTTTTGAAACTCAGCATCTGTGACATTATGGTCCTAGATAGAATGTTGTTTAATGTGTTGAGGTTGTTTTGCTCTCCACAACCTCCACATAACCTCAAAATAACCATCTGATTACTCCATTCAATACTCCATGTATTCAATAAACAAAGCATCCATATCTGGGAGACTAAGGTTATTACAAGGTCATGACTTAACAATGACATTCCATTCCATAGAACAGGCATGGATGAACCATATATAGTGGGGGGAAAATGTATTTAGTCAGCCACCAATTGTGCAAGTTCTCCCACTTAAAAAGATGAGAGAGGCCTGTAATTTTCATCATAGGTACACGTCAACTATGACAGACAAAATTAGGAAATAAAATCCAGAAAATCACATTGTAGGATTTTTAATGAATTTATTTGCAAATTATGGTGGAAAATAAGTATTTGGTCAATAACAAAAGTTTCTCAATACTTTGTTATATACCCTTTGTTGGCAATGACACAGGTCAAACGTTTTCTGTAAGTCTTCACAAGGTTTTCACACACTGTTGCTGGTATTTTGGCCCATTCCTCCATGCAGATCTCCTCTAGAGCAGTGATGTTTTGGGGCTGTCGCTGGGCAACACGGACTTTCAACTCCCTCCAAAGATTTTCTATGGGGTTGAGATCTGGAGACTGGCTAGGCCACTCCAGGACCTTGAAATGCTTCTTACGAAGCCACTCCTTCGTTGCCCGGGCGGTGTGTTTGGGATCATTGTCATGCTGAAAGACCCAGCCACGTTTCATCTTCAATGCCCTTGCTGATGGAAGGTGGTTTTCACTCAAAATCTCACGATACATGGCCCCATTCATTCTTTCCTTTACACGGATCAGTCACCCTGGTCACTTTGCAGAAAAACAACCCCAAAGCATGATGTTTCCACCCCCATGCTTCACAGTAGGTATGGTGTTCTTTGGATGCAACTCAGCATTCTTTGTCCTCCAAACACGACGAGTTGAGTTTTTACCAAAAAGTTATATTTTGGTTTCATCTGACCATATGACATTCTCCCAATCCTCTTCTGGATCATCCAAATGCACTCTAGCAAACTTCAGACGGGCCTGGACATGTACTGGCTTAAGCAGGGGGACACGTCTGGCACTGCAGGATTTGAGTCCCTGGCGGCGTAGTGTGTTACTGATGGTAGGCTTTGTTACTTTGGTCCCAGCTCTCTGCAGGTCATTCACTAGGTCCCCCCGTGTGGTTCTGGGATTTTTGCTCACCGTTCTTTTGATCATTTTGACCCCACGGGGTGAGATCTTGCGTGGAGCCCCAGATCGAGGGAGATTATCAGTGGTCTTGTATGTCTTCCATTTCCTAATAATTGCTCCTACAGTTGATTTCTTCAAACCAAGCTGCTTACCTATTGCAGATTCAGTCTTCCCAGCCTGGTGCAGGTCTACAATTTTGTTTCTGGTGTCCTTTGACAGCTCTTTGGTCTTGGCCGTAGTGGAGTTTGGAGTATGACTGTTTGAGGTTGTGGACAGGTGTCTTTTATACTGATAACAAGTTCAAACAGGTGCCATTAATACAGGTAACGAGTGGAGGACAGAGGAGCCTCTTAAAGAAGAAGTTAAAGGTCTGTGAGAGCCAGAAATCTTGCTTGTTTGTAGGTGACCAAAAACTTATTTTCCACCATAATTTGCAAATAAATTCATTAAAAATCCTACAATGTCATTTTCTGGAGAAAAAAATTCTCAATTTATCTGTCATAGTTGACGTGTACCTATGATGAAAATTACAGGCCTCTCTCATCTTTTTAAGTGGGAGAACTTACACAATTGGTGGCTGACTAAATACTTTTTTTCCCCACTGTATATTATAATTATTGTAAAATTAACTGTGTCCATAAGGTGTAGATAGTAAGTATAGACCGGAAGTAGAGGCCTGGGCATTGTTGTTCACTAATTTACTCCAAGTAGGGAAAAGATGGCGGGGTTGAAAAGTAATAAAGGGGAGTATATATATAAAAAACATGGGGGATTGGAAGTGATGCAGACAATTACATTGATAGAAGATACAATCTATCTGCAATATTAAGCTGATCCATCCCAACCCCCCCCCCCAAAAAAAAAGAGAAGGGGGAAGAGACAAGGGGAGGGAGAGTAGGGTGGGGGGAGGCCAGGGGGAGGGGTGAGCAGGTGGAAGAGACAGGGGGAGGGGGTGAGAGGGTAGAGCAGTGTGAGGTGGGAAGAGACGGGTGGGGGGGGGGGCGATGGTGAAGGCTAAAAAAGAGAAAGAGCAGGGGGGAGCATGGGTGGAGGGCAGAGGCGAGGATGGGTGGAGGACAGAGGGGAGGATGGGTGGAGGACAGAGGGGAGGATGGGTGGAGGGCAGAGGGGAGGATGGGTGGAGGGCAGAGGGGAGGATGGGTGGAGGGCAGAGGGGAGGATGGGTGGAGGACAGAGGGGAGGATGGGTGGAGGACAGAGGGGAGGATGGGTGGAGGGCAGAGGGGAGGATGGGTGGAGGACAGAGGGGAGGATAGGTGGAGGGCAGAGGGGAGGGTGGGTGGAGGGCAGAGGGGAGGGTGGGTGGAGGGCAGAGGGGAGGGTGGGTGGAGGGCAGAGGGGAGGATGGGTGGAGGGCAGAGGGGAGGGTGGGTGGAGGGCAGAGGGGAGGATGGGTGGAGGGCAGAGGGGAGGATGGGTGGAGGGCAGAGGGGAGGGTGGGTGGAGGGCAGAGGGGAGGATGGGTGGAGGGCAGAGGGGAGGATGGGTGGAGGGCAGAGGGGAGGATGGGTGGAGGGCAGAGGGGAGGATGGGTGGAGGGCAGAGGGGAGGATGGGTGGAGGGCAGAGGGGAGGATGGGTGGAGGACAGAGGGGAGGATGGGTGGAGGGCAGAGGAGAGGGTGGGTGGAGGACAGAGGGGAGGATGGGTGGAGGACAGAGGGGAGGATGGGTGGAGGGCAGAGGGGAGGGTGGGTGGAGGACAGAGGGGAGGATGGGTGGAGGACAGAGGGGAGGGTGGGTGGAGGACAGAGGGGAGGATGGGTGGAGGAAAGAGGGGAGGATGGGTGGACGACAGAGGGGAGGGTGGGTGGAGGACAGAGGGGAGGATGGGTGGAGGACAGAGGGGAGGATGGGTGGTGGACAGAGGGGAGGGTGGGTGGAGGACAGAGGGGAGGATGGGTGGAGGACAGAGGGAGGGCTGGGCTGGGGGAAGGATGGGTGTAGGACAGAGGGGAGGATGGGTGTAGGACAGAGGGGAGGATGGGTGGAGGACAGAGGGAGGGCTGGGCTGGGGGAAGGGTGGGTGTAGGACAGAGGGGAGGATGGGTGTAGGACAGAGGGGAGGATGGGTGGAGGACAGAGGGAGGGCTGGGGGGAGGATAGAGGGAGGGCTGTGGGGAGGACAGAGGGAGAATGTGGGGAGGACAGAGGGAGGATGTGGGGAGGACAGAGGGAGGATGGGTGGAGGACAGAGGGAGGGAAAGTTTATTGTCAGACCAGCAAGCAGACAGTGAGATTTACTGGTTTCTCTACTTGGCCTGCAACCTATAGTGGTTGTTTTATTAACAACATGTTGTTCTGGAAATGTAAATCAGTTTTGGTGTAGCATGTCATTCCCTCCCCCAATATAAGGGGACTTCAGTAGTGGTCAACTGAATGCAACTGAGGAAGATTCAAAGCTACCATTTGTAATTTCTGAGCATTTTGATGAAGCCCTTCTGGGATGTAACATCAATGTTCTTATATCAACGAACTGATCATTGCCAATTTTCTGTGATGCAGGGTTTTGTCTGCTATAGCTGAAAGCCACCTGAACACAAGTCACCTTCGTTTCCTGTAACGCAGTGAGTCATGCACGCACGCACGCACGCACACACACACACACACACCAGGTTTATTCAGTAGATCTGGTGTAATTTCCTCTTGTCCATGTTTTATTCTATTAACAATGTCATGACGTGTTTTATTGCATGTCACATCAGGTTTAGCCATGGCTGAGTCATGGGGAGAGATGAGGATGGAGGGAAGGAGGACAAAGAGGAAGAATGAGGGAGAGAGGGAGAGAGGGAGAGAGAGAAACTCAGAAGAGAGAGGGGAGTGGGGGAAAAAACAATTTAATAAATTTTAGAATAAGGCTGTAACGTAACAAAATGTGGAAAAAGTAACAGGGTCTGAATACTTTCCGAAGGCACTGTATATAGATACGTACAGTGCCTTGCAAAAGTATTCATCCCCCTTGGCATTTTTCCTATTTTGTTGCATTACAACGTGTAATGGACATTCACAAAATAGTCAAAATTGGTGAAGTGAAATGAAAAACATAAGTTGTTCAAAAAATTCTAAAACATGAATTACAGAAAAGTGGTGTGTGCATATGTATTCACCCCCTTTGCTATGATCTGGTGCAACCAATTACCTACAAAAGTCACATAATTAGTTAAATAAAGTCCACCTGTGTGCAATCTAAGTGTCACATGATCTGTCACATGATCTCAGTATACAGTGAGGGAAAAAAGTATTTGATCCCCTGCTGATTTTGTCCGTTTGCCCACTGACAAAGACATGATCAGTCTATAATTTTAATGGTAGGTTTATATGAACAGTGAGAGACAGAATAACAACAACAAAATCCAGGAAAATGCATGTCTAAAATTTTGATTTGCATTTTAATGAGGGAAATAAGTATTTGACCCCTCTGCAAAACATGACTTAGTACTTGGTGGCAAAACCCTTGTTGGCAATCACAGAGGTCAGACGTTTCTTGAAGTTGGCCACCAGGTTTGCACACATATCAGGAGGGATTTTGTCACACTCCTCTTTGCAGATCTTCTCCGTCATTAAGGTTTCGAGGCTGACGTTTGGCAACTCAAACCTTCAACTCCCTCCACAGATTTTCTATGGGATTAAGGTCTGGAGACTGGCTAGGCCACTCCAGGACCTTAATGTGCTTCTTCTTGAGCCACTCCTTTGTTGCCTTGGCCGTGTGGTTTGGGTCATTGTCATGCTGGAATACCCATCCACGACCCATTTTCAATGCCCTGGCTGAGGGAAGGAGGTTCTCATCCAAGATTTGACGGTACATGGCCCCGACCATCGTTCCTTTGATGTGGTGAAGATGTCCTGTCCCCTTAGCAGAAAACACCCCCAAAGCATAATGTTTCCACCTCCATGTTTGACGGTGGGGATGGTGTTCTTGGGGTCATAGGCAGCATTCCTCCTCCTCCAAACACGGCGAGTTGAGTTGATGCCAAAGAGCTCCATTTTGGTCTCATCTGACCACAACACTTTCACCCAGTTCTCCTCTGAATCATTCAGATGTTCATTGGCAAACTTCAGACGGGCCTGTATATGTGCTTTCTTGAACAGGGGGACCTTGCGGGCGCTGCAGGATTTCAGTCCTTCACGGCGTAGTGTGTTACCAATTGTTTTCTTGGTGACTATGGTCCCAGCTGCCTTGAGATCATTGACAAGATCCTCCCGTGTAGTTCTGGGCTGATTCCTCACCGTTCTCATGATCATTGCAACTCCACGAGGTGAGATCTTGCATGGAGCCCCAGGCCGAGGGAGATTGACAGTTCTTTTGTGTTTCTTCCATTTGTGAATAATCGCACCAACTGTTGTCACCTTCTCACCAAGCTGCTTGGCAATGGTCTTGTAGCCCATTCCAGCCTTGTGTAGGTCTACAATCTTGTCCCTGACATCCTTGGAGAGCTCTTTGGTCTTGGCCATGGTGGAGAGTTTGGAATCTGATTGATTGATTGCTTCTGTGGACAGGTGTCTTTTATACAGGTAACAAGCTGAGATTAGGAGCACTCCCTTTAAGAGTTTATAAAATTTTGACATGTGTTTTTCTGGAATTTTTTGTTGTTATTCTGTCTCTCACTGTTCAAATAAACCTACCATTAAAATTATAGACTGATCATGTCTTTGTCAGTGGGCAAACGTACAAAATCAGCAGGGGATCAAATACTTTTTTCCCTCACTGCATATACACCTGTTCTGAAAGGCCCCAGAGTCTGCAACACCACTAAGCAAGGGGCACCACCAAGCAAGCGGCACCATGAAGACCAAGGAGCTCTCCAAACAGGTCAGGGACAAAGTTGTGGAGAAGTATAGATCAGGGTTGGGTTACAAAAAAATATCAGAAACTTTGAACATCCCACGGAGCACCATTAAATCCATTATTAAAAAATGGAAAGAATATGGCAACACAACAAACCTGCCAAGGGAGGGCCGCCCACCAAAACTCACGGACCAGGCAAGGAGGGCATTAATCAGAGAGGCAACAAAGAGACCAAAGATAACCCTGAAGGAGCTGCAAAGCTCCACAGCGGAGATTGGAGTATCTGTACATAGGAACACTTTAAGCCGTACACTCCACAGAGCTGGGCTTTACGGAAGAGTGGCCAGAAAAAAGCCATTGCTTAACCCTCCCGTTGTCCTAGGGTCAAAATGACCCGCCACTGTGTTGAACCAACTTTATTTAATTTTTATATTTTTTGGATCATTTGTGAGAAGGAGGCAGTGATACTTTCTTTAAAGTCTCACTGCCTCCTTCTCACAAATGATCCCAAAAATATAAAAATTGAATAAAGTTGGTTCAACACAGTGGCGGGTCATTTTGACCCTAGGACAACGGGAGGGTTAAAGAAAAAAATAAGCAAACACGTTTGGTGTTCGCCAAAAGCCATGTGGGAGACTCCACAAACATATGGAAGAAGGTACTCTGGTCAGATGAGACTAAAATTGAGCTTTTTGGCCATCAAGGAAAACGCTATGTCTGGCGCAAACCCAACACCTCTCATCACCCCGAGAACACCATCCCCACAGTGAAGCATGGTGGTGGCAGCATCATGCTGTGGGGTTGCGGGGCGGCAGGTAGCTTAGTGGTTAAGAGCGTTGTGCCAGTAACCGAAAGGTCACTGGTTCTGATCCCTGAGCCGACTAGGTGAAAAATCTGTTGATGTGCCCTTGAGCAAGGCACTTAACCCTAATTGCTCCTGTAAGTCGCTCTGGATAAGAGTGTCTGCTAAATGACTAAAATGTATTTCATCGGCAGGGACTGAGAAACTGTTCAGAATTGAAGAAATTATGGATGGTGCTAAATACAGGAAGATTATTGAGGGAAACCTTTTTCAGTCTTCCAGAGATTTGAGAATGGGACAGAGGTTCACCTTCCAGCAGGACAATGACCCTAAGCATACTGCTAAAGCAACACTCGAGAAGTTTAAGGGGAAACATTTAAATGTCTTGGAATGGCCTAGTCAAAGCCCAGACCTCAATCCAATTGAGAATTTATGGTATGACTTAAAGATTGCTGTACACCAGCGGAACCCATCCAACTTGAAGGAGCTGGAGCAGTTTTGCCTTGAAGAATGGACAAAAATCCCAGTGGCTAGATGTGCCAAGCTTATAGAGACATACCCCAAGAGACTTGCATCTGTAATTGCTGCAAAAGGTGGCTCTACAAAGTATTGACTTTGGGGGGGTGTGTAAGGGATCGGGGGTTGGCTGGGTCTAGACAGAGTCTGCCACTTCCCCGATCTACTGAGAGGGGGAGTCATCAGACTCGATCTGGTTCACCTGAGTTCTGAGCACACCTGTCCGTAATTAGGGTAGGATATAAGGTGTGCTCAGAGGTCCAGTCTGTGCGAGGTATTGTTCCATTGTGACTTGCTAAGCGTTTAGTTCCGAGAGAGAGAGAGAGAGAGAGTTTGTTGTTTTTGATTACCCGTGTATCCGACCTGTGCCGTGTTGTTCGACTCCCCGTATTGCTTAATCCTCTGCTTGTCTACCCCAGTGATTACCGTCCTCTGATCCTGTGTCTGTGACCTCGACTACGACTAGCCCGCTCCCTTGGTACCTCTGCCTGTCTCTGCCTGGCCCGGTTTTGACCACAGCCCGCCCGACCACGATTAAGCTATTCCCTTGTCTGTACTCTAATAAAGCATCGCTATTCTGCGATTGGATCTTACCACTCTGTCCGAGTATTCATTACAGGGTGAATAGTTATGCACGCTCAAGTTCTGTTTGTTTGTTTAAAAAAAAAAATATTTTGCATCTTCAAAGTGGTAGGCATGTTGTGTAAATCAAATGATACAAACCCCCAAAAAATCAATTTTAATTCCAGGTTGTAAGGCAACAAAATAGGAAAATGCCAAGGGGGGTGTTTATTTTCGCAAGCCACTGTATAGTGTACTTGTTGTTTATTGATGTGTTCGTACAAGGCTCATCTGCAAAATAGTCTGTGGTCTCAGCATGACTCTCTGCTTAAATAAAGGTTAAATAATTAAAAAGACAGTAGAATTTAGTAGATACAGTAGATTCAGTACATACCAGGAAACACAGGAGATACCAGTAAATACAGTAGATACCAGGAAATACAGCAGATACCAGGAAATACAGCACATACCAGAAAATACAGTGGCTTGCGAAAGTATTCACCCCCCTTGGCATTTTTCCTATTTTGTTGCCTTACAACATGGAATTATAATAGATTTTTTGGGGGGTTGTATCATTTGATTTAAACAACATGACTACCACTTTGAAGATGCAAAATATTTTTTGGGGTGAAACAAACAAGAAATAAGACAAAAGAACAGAAAACTTGAGCGTGCATAACTATTCATCCCCCCAAAGTCAATACTTTGTAGAGCCACCTTTTGCAGCAATTATAGATGCAAGTCTCTTGGGGTATGTCTCTATACGCTTGGCACATCTAGCCACTGGGATTTTTGCCCATTCTTCAAGGCAAAACTGCTCCAGCTCCTTCAAGTTGGATTGATTCCACTGGTATACAGCAATCTTTAAGTCATACCACAGATTCTCAATTGGATTGAGGTCTGGGCTTTGACTAGGCCATTCCAAGACATTTAAATGTTTCCCCTTAAACCACTCGAGTGTTGCTTTAGCAGTATGCTTAGGGTCATTGTCCTGCTGGAAGTTGAACCTCCATCTCAGTCTCAAATCTCTGGAAGACTGAAAAAGGTTTCCCTCAAGAATTTCCCTGTATTTAGCGCCATCCATCATTCCTTCAATTCTGACCAGTTTCCTAGTCCCTGCCAATGAAAAACATGGTGTTCTCGGGGTGATGAGAGGTGTTGGGTTTGCGCCAGACATAGCGTTTTCCTTGATGGCCAAAAAGCTAAATTTTTGTCTCATCTGACCAGAGAACCTTCTTCCATATGTTTGGGGAGTCTCCCACATGCCTTTTGGCGGACACCAAAGGTATTTGCTTATTTTTTTATTTGAGCAATGGCTTTTTTCTGGCCACTCTTCCGTAAAGCCCAGCTCTGGAGTGTACGCCTTAAAGTGGTCCTATGGACAGATACTCCAATCTCCGCTGTGGAGCTTTGCAGCTCCTTCAGGGTTATCTTTGGTCTCTTTGTTGCTGCTCTGATTAATGCCCTCCTTGCCTGGTCCGTGAGTTTTGGTGGGCGGCCCTCTCTTGGCAGGTTTGTTGTGGTGCCATATTCTTTCAATTTTTTAATAATGGATTTAATGGTGCTCCGTGGGATGTTAAAAGTTTCTGATATTTTCTTATAACCCAACCCTGATCTGTACTTCTCCACAACTTTGTCCCTGACCTGTTTGGAGAGCTCCTTGGTCTTCATGGTGCCACTTGCTTGGTGGTGCACCTTGCTTAGTGGTGTTGCAGACTCTGGGGCCTTTCAGAACAGGTGTATGTATACTGAGATCATGTGACAGATCATGTGATACTTAGATTGCACACGGGTGAACTTTATTTAACTAATTATGTGACTTCTGAAGGTAATTGGTTGCACCAGATCTTATTCAGGGGCTTCATAGCAAAGGGGGTGAATACATATGCACACACCACGTTTCCATTATTAATTTATTAGAATATTTTGAAACAATTTTTGTTTGTTTTTTTACTTCACCAATTTTGACTATTTTGTGTATGTCCATTACATGAAATCCAAATAAAATCCATTTAAATTACAGGTTGTAATGCAACAAAATAAGAAAAACGCCAAGGGGGATGAATACTTTTGCAAGGCACTGTACAGTAGATACCAGGAAATACAGTAGATACCAGTAGATTTCAGTAGATACCAGTACAGTGGCTTGTGAAAGTATTCACCCCCCTTGGCATTTTTCCTATTTTGTTGCCTTACAACCTGGAATTAAAATTGATTTTTGGGGGGTTTGTATCATTTGATTTACACAACATGCCTACCACTTTGAAGATGCAAAATATGTTTTATTGTGAAACAAACAAGAAATAAGACAAAAAAACAGAAAACTTGAGCATGCATAACTATTCACCCCCCCCAAAGTCAATACTTTGTAGAGCCACCTTTTGCAGCAATTACAGCTGCAAGTCTCTTGGGGTATGTCTCTATAAGCTTGGCACATCTAGCCACTGAGATTTTTGCCCATTCTTCAAGGCAAAACTGCTCCAGCTCCTTCAAGTTGGATTGGTTCCGCTGGTGTACAGCAATCTTTAAGTCATACCACAGGTAGATATGTACAGGAGATACCAGTAAATACAGGAAATGCAGAAGATACCAGGAAATACAGTACCACAGATAGACGTCCCACTTCTCCTTCCCCTTCCTCCTCCTCCCTTTTTATTCAAATTATTCTCGCTCTCCTTCTGCACTGGTTATGATACCTTGATGTGGCTCATCAATTGTCAGCACTTAGAGCCACGAAGCACCAAGTCCCTGATTAGCATACAATTAGGATTGCCCCGCAGCCCCTGGGAGAGGGATGGGCTGGAGGATGGAGAGACGGCACGGCTGACACGGTGGCTCCTCTTTCTGCTGACGAGACCCGGCCGGGACAGCGGTGGGCTCTCAGAGGGCGCAGGCGGGGCGAGGCATGTGCCAAGCTTGTATCGACGTCTGGGAGGTGGGGGTGGGGGGGTGAGAGGTGTCGTCTCTGGCGCTGACAGTGGTGCTGACGGAGTCCCTGTCACCCGCCTTAATGACCGGAGGGGGAGAGAGGGTGGGAGAGATGGGTGAGGACCTTTTCACACCGCCACTTTGGTTTTCGACTCTCCCCTGCTCTAAAAGCATATATACGAGAGGAAGCGTGCACACACGCACGCACACACACACACACACACACACACACACACACACACACACACACACACACGCTTGCTAATACACACACATACAAGCTTGAACAAACCTATGCGTATAATTACACCCCTCCTCATTCACACATAGACAAACAGAGACACAGAGGCAAACACATGTATCTTGTGTACAGGGTGTTTTCTCCTTCTTGTCTGCTGAGGACATACAGTACAGTGCTAGGCTACGAGACTTAAAGTGGAACTGACAGCATTTTAGCAACATGAAATATTATTCAGATCTGTTCATATACACCCCCAGGAAGAATATATATATTTTTTAACATTTTCTGACAAGCGAGCAATTAGATATGGTCATTTTCACGTTTTCATAAATTCTTAGAATGTTTGGGAATGACGTATACTAGTGATGTGCGGATTGACTCATGACGTAACAATGTACATGTTGCCAAAGCTTACTTTGGAGATTTATAATATTAACATAATTAAAATAATAATAATCAATATTGTCAACGGGACAACAGTAACAACAATAATCAAGGGTCAAAATACCCATACAATAACAATGAACAATAACAATAAGCATAGAGGACATGTGCAGGTTGGTTGGTCTGTCAGACACTGTCCCTCATCTTATGGCAGGCAGCAATGTAGTGCGCTGCCAACCCACAGCTCTCTGCGTCCTCCCCCAACAGGACGGGTAACCTATTCTCATCAGAGAGGTCTTTGAAACCTTAAATAAGGGTTTCAAATTTGGGGAAATTACACTCTCTAATTGTTTTATATTTTTTACATTTTGTCAGGAAATGCAGCTCTGTCTCGGGTTCTGCTGTGGTGCAGTGGTTGCACAGCCTTTCCTCTACAGGGAGCCAGGATTTCCTGTGTCTACCCTTCTCAATAGCAAGGCTGTGCTCACTGAGCCTGTACTTTGTCAAGGTTTTTCTAAGGTTTTGATCAGCAACCATTGTCAAACTGTTTGCCATTGTGTACTGTCAATTTAGGGCCAGATAGCACTGCATTTTGCTTTGGGCTTGTGCTTCCCAATAGGTAATCTCTCTTTCTCTCTCTCTCTCTCCTCTCTCTCTGCTCTCTCCCTCCCTCCCTCCTGTCCCTCTCCCCCTTTGAAGTAAGACCCAGATAGAAGCAACAGACCAGCAGAATCCAAGGCCTGGCCTTAATCAGTAAACACATATCAATGCTATTGAGTCCAGTAACCCCTCTGGTGGCCTGTACGTTTGTTCTGATGCATTGACGCACTATTGACGAGAAGCGGGACGGGGAACAGTGACAAATTAAAATGTCAACGGTGGCAAAGGTGAGTCCCCTCTCCTCCCATTGCCTCCTCTCTTTGCGTCCTTAAGGTGGGCTGACGGGCCAACGGCTCCAATGATTGCAGATTAAAATGCTGACACCAACAACAACAAGGACATCAGAAAGAGAGCGACAGGGAGATAGAGAAAGAGATAGAGAGAGAGAGAGAGACAGGGAGAGAGAGAGAGACAGGGATAGAGAGAAAGAGAGAGAGAGGGAGGGAGAGAGAGAGAGAGCGAGAGAGATGGAGAGAGAGAGAGAGAGAGAGAGAGAGACAGGGAGGGAGAGAGAGAGAGCGAGAGAGAGAGAGACGGAGAGAGAGAGAGAGAGAGAGACAGAGAGAGAGTGAGAGAGAGACAGGGAGATAGAGAGAGAGAAAGAGAGAGAGACAGGGAGAGAGAGAAAGAGAGAGACAGAGGGAGAGAGAGAGAGAGCGAGAGAGAGAGAGAGAGAGAGAGAGAATTGAGAGAGACAGGGAGAGAGAGACAGGGAGGGAGAGAGAGAGCGATAGAGCGAGAGAGCGAGAGAGCGAGAGCGAGAGAGAGAGAGAGAGGGAGAGAGAAATAGAGAGTCAGAGCAGATCTAGAGGTGCGTTTTACATTTACCCTTCCTGCTGTATACGTCACATTCTAGAGGATAAGACATTACAGTAATACAGCATCTGAGCAACAAAACTCTTCTAACCAGGATACCTCAGTGTCTTCTAGCCAGGACACCTTCTGAGTGTCTTCTAAACAGGACACTGTCTGAGTGTCTTCTAGTCAGGACACCTTCAGAGTGTCTTCTAGCCAGGATATAGATTCATGAAGTTGACGGGCGGATCGTTGACAGCCGCATGGCCTACCGGAGCGCAGAGGAAGTCCGTCCCCAGAGGAACCCCCGTCAGCCAACCAGGGTCAAGGAGAGTCTGTGATTGACAGCTCTGTCTCGGTTACATCTACATTAAGTCATTTCGGTTTGCATGACATGCATTTTATTAGTAGAGATATATACAGTTGAAGTCGGAAGTTTACATACACTTAGGTTGAAGTCATTAAAACTTTTCTTGTTAACAAACTATAGTTTTGGCAAGTCGGTTAGGACATCTACTTTGTGCATGACACAACTAATTTTTCTCCAACAATTGTTTACAGACAGATTATTTGACTTACAGTGGGGGAAAAAAGTATTTAGTCAAATCAAATCAAATTTTATTGGCCACATGCGCCGAATACAACAGGTGCAGATATTACAGTGAAATGCTTACTTACAGCCCTTAACCAACAGTGCATTTATTTTTAACAAAAAAAAGTAAAAATAAAACAACAACAAAAAAAGTGTTGAGAAAAAAAAGAGCAGAAGTACAATAAAATAACAGTAGGGAGGCTATATACACAGGGGGGTACCGGTGCAGAGTCAATGTGCGGGGACACCGGCTAGTTGAGGTAGTTGAAGTAATATGTACATGTGGGTAGAGTTAAAGTGACTATGCATAAATAATTAACAGATTAGCAGCAGCGTAAAGGGATGGGGTGGGGGGGCAGTGCAAATAGTCTGGGTAGCCATGATTAGCTGTTCAGGAGTCTTATGGCTTGGGGGTAGAAGCTGTTGAGAAGTCTTTTGGACCTAGACTTGGCACTCCGGTACCGCTTGCCGTAAGGTAGCAGGGAGAACAGTCTATGACTAGGGTGGCTGGAGTCTTTGACAATTTTGAGGGCCTTCCTCTGACACCGCCTGGTATAGAGGTCCTGGATGGCAGGAAGCTTGGCCCCAGTGATGTACTGGGCCGTACGCACTACCCTCTGTAGTGCCTTGCAGTCGGAGGCCAAGCAGTTGCCATACCAGGCGGTGATGCAACCAGTCAGGATGCTCTCGATGGTGCAGCTGTATAATTTTTTGAGGATCTGAGGACCCATGCCAAATATTTTCAGTCTCCTGAGGGGGAATAGGCTTTGTCGTGCCCTCTTCACGACTGTCTTGGTGTGTTTGGACCATGATAGTTTGTTGGTGATGTGGACACCAAGGAACTTGAAGCTCTCAACCTGTTCCACTACAGCCCCGTCGATGAGAATGGGGGCGTGCTCAGTCCTCTTTTTTTTCCTGTAGTCCACAATCATCTCCTTTGTCTTGGTCACGTTGAGGGAGAGGTTGTTGTCCTGGCACCACACGGCCAGGTCTCTGACCTCCTCCCTATAGGCTGTCTCATCGTTGTCGGTGATCAGGCCTACCACTGTTGTGTCGTCGGCAAACTTAATGATGGTGTTGGAGTCGTGCCTGGCCATGCAGTCATGGGTGAACAGAGAGTACAGGAGGGGACTGAACACGCACCCCTGAGGGGCCCCCGTGTTGAGGATCAGTGTGGCAGATGTGTTGTTACCTACCCTTACCACCTGGGGGCGGCCCGTCAGGAAGTCCAGGATCCAGTTGCAGAGGGAGGTGTTTAGTCCCAGGATCCTTAGCTTAGTGATGAGCTTAGAGGGCACTATGGTGTTGAATGCTGAGCTGTAGTCAATGAATAGCATTATCACGTAGGTGTTCCTCTTGTCCAGGTGGGAAAGGGCAGTGTGGAGTGCAATAGAGATTGCATCATCTGTGGATCTGTTGGGGCGGTATGCAAATTGGAGTGGGTCTAGGGTTTCTGGGATAATGCTGTTGATGTGAGCCATGACCAGCCTTTCAAAGCACTTCATGGCTACAGACGTCAGTGCTACGGGTCGGTAGTCATTTAGGCAGGTTATCTTAGAGTCCTTGGGCACGGGGACTATGGTGGTCTGCTTGAAACATGTTGGTATTACAGACTCAGTCAGGGACATGTTGAAAATGTCAGTGAAGACACTTGCCAGTTGGTCAGCACATGCTCGGAGTACACGTCCTGGTAATCCGTCTGGCCCTGCGGCCTTGTGAATGTTGACCTGCTTAAAAGTCTTACTCACATCGGCTACGGAGAGCGTGATCACATAGTCATCCGGAACAGCTGGTGCTCTCATGCATGCTTCAGTGTTGCTTGCCTCGAAGCGAGCATAGAAGTGGTTTAGCTCGTCTGGTAGGCTTGTGTCACTGGGCAGCTCGCGGCTGTGCTTCCCTTTGTAGTCTGTAATAGTTTTCAAGCCCTGCCACATCCAAAGAGCGTCAGAGCCAGTGTAGTACGATTCAATCTTAGTCCTGTATTGACTCTTTGCCTGTTTGATGGTTCGTCGGAGGGCATAGCGGGATTTCTTATAAGCGTCCGGGTTAGAGTCCCGTTCCTTGAAAGCGGCAGCTCTACCCTTTAGCTCAGTGCGGATGTTTCCTGTAATCCATGGCTTCTGGTTGGGGTATGTACGTACGGCCACTGTGGGGACGACATCATCGATGCACTTATTGATGAAGCCAGTGACTGATGTGGTGTACTCCTCAATGCTGCTGAAGAATCCCGGAACATGTTCCAGTCTGTGCTAGCAAAACAGTCCTGTAGCTTAGCATCTGCGTCATCTGACCACTTTTTTATTAACCGAGTCACTGGTGCTTCCTGCTTTAGTTTTTTCTTATAAGCAGGAATCAGGAGGATAGAGTTATGGTCAGATTTGCCAAATGGAGGGTGAGGGAGAGCTTTGTATGCGTCTCTGTGTGTGGAGTAAAGGTGGTCTAGAGTTTTTTTTCCTCTGGTTGCACATTTAACATGCTGGTAGAAATTAGGTAGAACGGATTTAAGTTTCCCTGCATTAAAGTCCCCGGCCACTAGGAGCGCTGCATCTGGATGAGTGTTTTCCTGTTGATTTATGGCCTTATACAACTCATTCAGTGCAATCTTAATGCCAGCATTGGTTTGTGGTGGTATATAGACAGCTATGAAAAATATAGATGAAAACTCTCTTGGTAAATAGTGTGGTCTACAGCTTATCATAAGATACTCTACCTCAGGCGAGCAAAACCTTGAGACTTCCTTAGTATTTGATTTTGTGCACCAGCTGTTGTTTACAAATATACACAGACCGCCACCCCTTGTCTTACCGGAGTCAGCCGTTGTATCCTGCCGATGTAGCGTATAGCCCGCTAGCTGTATGTTATCCATGTCGTCGTTCAGCCACGACTCGGTGAAACATAAGATATTACAGTTTTTAATGTCCCGTTGGTAGGATAACCGTAATCTTAGGTCATCCAATTTGTTATCCAATGATTGAAGATTGGCTAATAGGATTGATGGAAGAGGCAGTTTACTCGCTCGCCGTCGGATCCTTACAAGGCACCCCGATCTACGTCCACGATATCTCCGTCTCTTCCTCATGCGAATGACGGGGATTTGGGCCTTGTCGGGTGTCTGTATGATATCCTTCGCGGCCGCCTCGTTGATGAAAAAATCTTCGTCCAATACGAGGTGAGTAATCGCTGTCCTGATATCCAGAAGCTCTTTTTGGTTATAAGAGACGATGGCAGAAACATTATGTACAAAATAAATTACAAATAACGCGGAAAAACACACATAATAGTACAATTGGTTAGAGGGCTGTAAAACGGCAGCCATCTTCTCCGGCGCTGTTTCTTCGTCAGCCACCAATTGTGCAAGTTCTCCCACTTAAAAAGATGAGAGAGGCCTGTAATTTTCATCATAGGTACACGTCAACTATGACAGACAAATTGAGGAAAAAAAATCCAGAAAATCACATTGTAGGATTTTTTATGAATTTATTTGCAAATTATGGTGGAAAATAAGTATTTGGTCACCTACAAACAAGCAAGATTTCTGGCTCTCACAGACCTGTAACTTCTTCTTTAAGAGGCTCCTCTGTCCTCCACTCGTTACCTGTATTAATGGCACCTGTTTGAACTTGTTATCAGTATAAAAGACACCTGTCCACAACCTCAAACAGTCACACTCCAAACTCCACTATGGCCAAGACCAAAGCGCTGTCAAAGGACACCAGAAACAAAATTGTAGACCTGCACCAGGCTGGGAAGACTGCATCTGCAATAGGTAAGCAGCTTGGTTTGAAGAAATCAACTGTGGGAGCAATTATTAGGAAATGGAAGACATACAAGACCACTGATAATCTCCCTCGATCTGGGGCTCCACGCAAGATCTCACCCCGTGGGGTCAAAATGATCACAAGAACGGTGCGCAAAAATCCCAGAACCACACGGGGGGACCTAGTGAATGACCTGCAGAGAGCTGGGATCAAAGTAACAAAGCCTACCATCAGTAACACACTACACCGCCAGGGACTCAAATCCTGCAATGCCAGACATGTCCCCCTGCTTAAGCCAGTACATGTCCAGGCCCATCGGAAGTTTGCTAGAGTGCATTTGGATGATCCAGAAGAGGATTGGGAGAATGTCATATGGTCAGATGAAACCAAAATATAACTTTTGGGTAAAAACTCAACTCGTCGTGTTTGGAGGACAAAGAATGCTGAGTTGCATCCAAATAACACCATACCTACTGTGAAGCATGGGGGTGGAAACATCATGCTTTGGGGCTGTTTTTCTGCAAAGGGACCAGGACGACTGATCCGTGTAAAGGGAAGAATGAATGGGGCCATGTATCGTGAGATTTTGAGTGAAAACCTCCTTCCATCAGCAAGGGCATTGAAGATGAAACGTGGCTGGGTCTTTCAGCATGAAAATGATCCCAAACACAGCGCCCGGGCAACGAAGGAGTGGCTTCGTAAGAAGCATTTCAAGGTCCTGGAATGGCCTAGCCAGTCTCCAGATCTCAACCCCATAGAACATTTTCTGGAATTTTCCAAGCAGTTTAAAGGCACAGTCAACTTAGTGTATGTAAACTTCTGACCCACTGGAATTGTGATACAGTGAATTATAAGTGAAATAATCTGTCTGTAAACAATTGTTGGAAAAATTACTTGTGTCATGCGCAAAGTAGATGTCCTAACCGACTTGCCAAAACTATAGTTTGTTAACAAGAAATGTGTGGAGTGGTTGAAAATGAATTTTAATGAGTCCAACCTAAGTTTATGTAAACTTCCGACTTCAACTGTAAGTGCTCGCTTGTCAGAAAATGTTTAAAAACGTGTAATATTCTTCCTGGGGGTGTATATGAACAGATCTGAATAATATTTCATGTTGCTAAAATGCTGTCAGTTCCACTTTAAGTCTCGTAGCCTAGCACTGTACTGTATGTCCTCAGCAGACAAGAAGGAGAAAACACCCTGTACACAAGATACATGTGTTTGCCTCTGTGTCTCTGTTTGTCTATGTGTGAATGAGGAGGGGTGTAATTATACGCATAGGTTTGTTCAAGCTTGTATGTGTGTGTATTAGCAAGCATCTGTGTGTGTGTGTGTGTGTGTGTGTGTGTGTGTGTGTGTGTGTGTGTGTGTGTGTGTGTGCACGCTTCCTCTCGTATATATGCTTTTAGAGCAGGGGAGAGTCGAAAACCAAGGTGGCGGTGTGAAAATAGAGGGGAAGAGGAGGAGAGAGGAAAGAGGGGAAGAGGGGGAGAGGAAAGAGGGGAGGGGAAGAGGAGGAGAGAGGGGAGGAGGAGGAGAGAGGGGAAGAGGAGGAGAGAGGGGAAGAGGAGGAGAGAGGGGAAGAGGAGGAGAGAGGAAAGAGGGGAAGAGGGGAAGAGGAGGAGAGAGGGGAAGAGGGGGGGGAGGAGAGGAGGAGAGAGCTGCCTCAGGAAAATAGTTGTATTTTATCCCTCCTTCTCTCCCTCCCCCTTTGTCTCTCTCTCCCTCCCTCCACAGATTCCCCACCCCTCCATCCGCCAGACAATTATATCCTCTTCATTCCCTCCCTCCCTCCCCCTTTCCCTCTCCGTCCCTCCCTCTCTCACTTTCTCCTACCTCTCCATCCTCCTCCTTCCCCTTTCCCGCTCTCCTCCCTTCCTCCCTCTCTCCTTCCCCCTCCCTCTCTCTTCCGGTGGTGGATAATTGGCCCAGACCCGTGAGTCATAGTCTTCCAGATGGCCCGGCTGGCACACCAACCACAACTACTGACTCAAGAACAGCTGATCTCCTGTCCCACACCTAACTTAATGGGTGTTACTCCAAGACACTGATTTAAGGTCCGTTGTATTCCCTCCCTAATGGTTAGTGGTTGGATTGGGGAGGAGATGCTGGCCCTAGGTCAGTGTCAATGGTCACAGAGGAGAGAGACAGACAGGGACTTTTTGAGTATATCCCCAAAATATGTAGTGTTTTTTAAAAGTGAAAATAGAGATGTGCAGCCTATGGTTGTGTCCCAAATGGCACCCTATCCCCTATATAATGCAATACTTTAGACCAGGGCCCATAAGAACACATCATTTCACTGCAGGGTTGTTTAAGGTCAGAATACCTATTTCACGCAGGAGACCTGCGAAGAGAGAGAGAAAGAGATAGAGAGAGAGAGGAGAGGAGACCGATAGAGTGCTCACCAGAGCATGGCTGACAGCTTGTGATGCCACATTAGTCATGGGCCGCATCTCAAATGACACCCTATTCCCTATATAGTGCACTACTTTTGACCAGAGCCATATGAGTCCAGGTCAAAAGTAGTGGGAATAGGGTGCCATTTGGGACGCATACATTGTGTGAGGAGTGGTGAAGAGACTTCTGGTGTGTGTGTGTACGGCCTGTTTAGCGGCCGTCAACACTGTCCGTCTCCTTTAATGAGTGTGTTGGAGCAGGAGCAGAGCTGATGGCCTGTGTCATGTTACTTCACACACACACAAACATAATGAGTGTGTTGGAGGAGTAGAGCTGATGGCCCGCGTGTCATGTTCCTTCACGCTATGTGTTTAGAGTCTGCTTAGTAAACGGTTAGAGGGGGAAGGGGAGTGCGAGAGAGCGGTAAAAGATGGAGGAGAGAAAGGGAGCAAGGCAATGCAAATTGGGCCAGAAGAGGTGAGGATAAAGGGAAGGAGAGAATAATGACGCGTCTCCGAGGTAATTAACACCTGGATACTCTCTCTCTCTCTCTCTCTCTCTCTCTCTCTCTCTCTCTCTCTCTCTCTCTCTCTCTCTCTCTCTCTCTCTCTCTCTCTCTCTCTCTCTCTCTCTCTCTCTCTCTCTCTCTCTCTCTCTCTCTCTCTCTCTCTAAACCCAGGTGCCAACCTATGGTTAAACAGCATTGTTCTCTTAGGAGTGTGTGTATGGCAGGCAGGCAACCAGTGTTGGGTACACATGGTCTGTCATTGGCGTGTTGAAGTAGGTCTTACTCCAGGCTGGTTTAAATATTAAGACTGAGTGGTGTCTCCACATGTATATTTAACACACAGGCCCTTGTGCTGATGGGGAAGTAGCACAGGCCCTTGTGCTGATGGGGAAGTAGCACAGGCCCTTGTGCTGATGGGGAAGTAGCACAGGCCCTTGTGCTAATGGGGAAGTAGCACAGGCCCTTGTGCTGATGGGGAAGTAGCACAGGTACCTAACACAACTAACTTACCAACTAGCTCTCACAGTCTCACGTCAGAATTAGACATCATCCATGTTTCTTAAACATCAAATTTCAAAGTTGTTGCAAACGTCAAATTTGGAAGTGTTTAAGGTTAAGTTTAGGCATTAACTCTGAATCTTTAAAGGTTAGGGTTAAGTTTATGTAAAAAAACAACATCTAAAAAACAACTTTCTATCGCTGGATTCAAACTTGCAACCTTTGGAATCAGAGGCTTACGCCCATCTGCCATCCCCCGTCCACACTGCCCTAGCAAAACCGAAACCTACTTGAAGGTAATAGCGCTCACTGTTGCCCCTAGTGGCCGGTTTCCACGTCATCTCCTGACATGCTCAGACATGGATGGACGTCGAATACTGACTTATATCACGGGTGACCTGGCTGAACTTACAGCCTCAACTCATGTCACACTCTTCAGTATCTTTCTCTCTTTTTCTTTCTCTAAACACCTACATTACATTTTAGATACAGTAGAAGCTTGTTAAACCTGACCTTTCTGTATGCTGTTGTATGCCGTGTACACTGTGTAGGGAACATATTGAGGAAAGGATTGTTGGAGACACCTTTCTATGCACAAATGTACACATATGCATGGACACACACAAACACCCCCCAATACTGTAGAAATACACACACAAACACCCCCCAATACTGTAGAAATACACACACAGATGGTGACACCAAATACAAATATGCCTTTGTTGGATCCCTCGTCTATTTAGCATTAATAAACCATGGTATGTTGGGGAGACATTCATTTCAGACAAAACTCATCTCCAAACACACACTTTGTCGTTAATAATACAGGTAGGAATCTATCTATCCCCCTCTCCTTCTCTCGTTCCGTCTGTTTCTGTTCCCCTCTCACGCTATCCTCTCTATCCCCCTCTCCTGCAGTGAGATTGGGTTATGTAGGGCCTGCTCCATAGAAATAGACCCATTAACTTGAATAGGATTACCCGTTCTAGTAATTATATTTATTTGGCCTGCTCCTTCAGGGGTGGTGAGGGGTACTGGGGATGTAATGTTGCTCACTACTTAGTTATTAATTGAATTTTAAAGTGACCTTGCGCTGCTATTGATCTGCATTCATAAAAATATGACAAACACACACACCCTCTACAGACTCAAGGTTACCGCATTAGCCAAGTAGCTAAGCGCAGTATCAGAATGCTTGGGTCTGAGGCAATGCTGTTAGGGTTTGGTGACGGCTGAAGTTTCAGAGTTTTGCTGAGCAGAGCAGTTAGGAAAGGGAGGGGAGAGGAGGAGAGAGGGGAAGAGGGGGAGAGGAGGAGAGAGGGGAAGAGGGGAAAAGGGGGAGAGGAGGAGAGAGGGGAAGAGGGGGAGAGGAGGAGAGGAGGAGAGAGGAAAGAGGGGAAGAGGAGGAGAGAGGAAAGAGGGGGAGAGGGGGAGAGGAAAGAGGGGAGGAGGAGAGAGGGGAAGAGGAGGAGAGAGGGGAAGAGGAGGAGAGAGGGGAAGAGGAGGAGAGGAGGAGGAGGAGAGAGGAAAGAGGGGAAGAGGGAGAGAGGAGGAGAGAGGGGAAGAGGGGAAAAGGAGGAGAGAGGGGAAGAGGGGGAGAGGGGGAGAGAGGAAAGAGGGGGAGAGGAGGAGAGGAGGAGAGAGGAAAGAGGTGAAGAGGGAGAGAGGGGAAGAGGAGGAGAGAGGAAAGAGGGGGAGAGGAGGAGAGAGGAAAGAGGGGAAGAGGGGGAGAGGGGGAGAGAGGAAAGAGGGGAAGAGGAGGAGAGAGGAAAGAGGGGAAGAGGAGGAGAGAGGGAAGAGGGGAAGAGGAGGAGAGAGGAAAGAGGGGAAGAGGAGGAGAGAGGAAAGAGGGGAAGAGAGGAGGAGAGAGGGGAAGAGGGGGAGAGGGGGAGAGGAAAGAGGGGAGGAGGAGGAGAGAGGGGAAGAGGAGGAGAGGAGGAGAGAGGAAAGAGGGGAAGAGGAGGAGAGAGGAAAGAGGGGAAGAGGGGAGAGGAGGAGAGAGGGGAAGAGGAAAGAGGGGAGGAGGAGGAGAGAGGGGAAGAGGAGGAGAGGAGGAAAGAGGAAAGAGGGGAAGAGGGGGAGAGGAGGAGAGAGGGGAAGAGGGGAAGAGGGGGAGAGGAAAGAGGGGAGGAGGAGGAGAGAGGGGAAGAGGAGGAGAGGAGGAGAGAGGAAAGAGGGGAAGAGGAGGAGAGAGGAAAGAGGGGAAGAGGGGAGAGGAGGAGAGAGGGGAAGAGGAAAGAGGGGAGGAGAGAGGGGAAGAGGAGGAGAGGAGGAGAGGAGGAAAGAGGAAAGAGGGGAAGAGGGGGAGAGGAGGAGAGAGGGGAAGAGGGGAAGAGGGGGAGAGGAGGAGAGGAGGAGAGGAGGAGGAGAGGAGGAGAGGAGGAGAGAGGAAAGAGGGGGAGAGGAGGAGAGAGGAAAGAGGGGAAGATGGAGAGAGGAGGAGAGAGGGGAAGAGGGGGAGAGGAGGAGAGAGGAAAGAGGGGGAGAGGAGGAGAGAGGAAAGAGGGGAAGAGGGGAAGAGGAGAAAACAAAGAGCAGAAAGACGTAAACATAGAGAGGAAGTGGAATGGTATTAAGGAAGGCTGGAAAAGGGGGATGGAGAGATGGAAAGGAGTGTGTATTACTGTGTGTGTGTGTGTGTGCGCATGTGTGTCTGTGTGTAGAAGAGAGTGCCTGATAGTTCTCTGACCTATTTTACTGAGGTGGGAATGTATCTGGCCTGAAGACACACACTGAGACACTCCCTCTGCTGTTTCACACTAGCACTGCAGCACAAACTGTCTCCCTCGTCAAACTCAATTCCTGGGCTGTGACTGAAAACGTTACAGTTGAAGTTGGAAGTTTACATACACTTAGGTTGGAGTCATTAAAACTAGTTTTTCAACCACTCCACAAATTTCTTGTTAACAAACTATAGTTTTGGGCAAGTCGGTTAGGACATCTACTTTGTGCATGACACAAGTCATTTTTCCAACAATTGTTTACAGACAGATTATTTCACTTATAATTCACTGTATCACAATTCCAGTGGGTAAGAAGTTTACATACACTAAGTTGACTGTGCCTTTAAACAGCTTGGAAAATTCCAGAAAATGATGTCATGGCTTCTGATAGGCAAATTGACATAATTTGAGTCAATTGGAGGTGTACCTGTGGATGTATTTAAAGGCCTACCTTCAAACTCAGTGCCTCTTTGTTTGACATCATGGGAAAATCAAAAGAAATCAGCCAAGACCTCAGAAAAAAAATGGTAGACCTCCACAAGTCTGGTTCATCCTTGGGAGCAATTTCCAAACGCCTGAAGGTACCACGTTCATCTGTACAAACAATAGTACGCAAGTATAAACACCATGGGACCACGCAGCCGTCATACCGCTCAGGAAGGAGACGCGTTCTGTCTCCTAGAGATTAATGTACTTTGGTGCGAAAAGTGCAAATCAATCCCAGAACAACAGCAAAGGACCTTGTGAAGATGCTGGAGGAAACAGGTACAAAAGTATCTATATCCACAGTAAAAGGAGTCCTATATCGACATAACCTGAAAGGCCGCTCATCAAGGAAGAAGCCACTGCTCCAAAACCTCCATAAAAAAGCCAGACTACGGTTTGCAACTGCACATGGGGACAAAGATCGTACTTTTTGGAGAAATGTCCTCTGGTCTGATGAAACAAAAATAGAACTGTTTGCCCATAATGACCATCATTATGTTTGGAGGAAAAAGGGGGGCTTGCAAGCCGAAGAACACCATCCCAACCGTGAAGCATGGGGGTGGCAGCATCATGCTGTGGGTGTACTTTGCTGCAGGAGGTACTGGTGCACTTCACAAAATAGATGGCATCATGAGGAAGGAAAATTACGTGGATATATTGAAGCAACATCTCAAGACATCAGTCAGGAAGTTAAAGCTTGGTCGCAAATTCTCTCTACTATTATTCTGACATTTCACATTCTTAAAATAAAGTGGTGATCCTAACTGACCTAAGACAGGGAATTTTTACTAGGATTAAAATGTCAGGAATTGTGAAAAACAGAGTTTAAATGTATTTGGCAAAGGTGTACGTAAACTTCCGACTTCAACTGTATGTAACACTATATTGGATCACTCCAATATGGTATCCTTCAGCGCGGCAGGATACATTCCGAGTAAGGATTTCAGATTAGTCCTGTGAACCGGGTAGTGCTTAGACTGCGGCTGACCCCCGCACTATTTCCACCTCTTCCTTTTCTCAGCTCATTCCAGAGAGGATTCGCTTGGTAAGAGCTCTATTAGAATGTATAAGCACAGAAGTAAACCCGCAGCTATTAAATAGCTTGGAGCAGTTGGCTAGCTAGCCTCTCCATTAGGGTGCTCTACTGTCCCCCCACTCGGTTTGGCTTGTGCCATCTTGTTTGGGTTTCGTCCTTGTTTTAATTACTTGTGACAGTGTACTAACCTGGGCGGTATTGGTTTGGTCGACCAGTATTGTGGCGCTGAGGGTTTGTCCTAGTTGTCTGTGTAACTTGTCTGTCTGCCGGAACCCTCCCGGTTTAGCCTTCGGGCTCTGGCACCGTGCCTATCCCGCAAGATCGGGAAACTGTGTATGTTTCGCTGTGTATGTTTCGTATGTTTTTGCAGTTATTTTTGCAGTTCTCCCCTGAGAGTAAGCTAGGTGTCGCGAGGTGCACCATGTTTTCATCTCTCACAGGGCGCAGCCATCTTGCCTAGACTCTTGTGTGTTCCACGGTGAACGAGCTATGCAAAGTAGCTAGCTTAATGAGAGGTGACCATTGCAAGGCTAAACACAGTTATAAACACCTTCCCTTAAGTCCTGCCAACCTGAACCCCCAAGTATATAGCGGAGATAAACTGTAAACGTGTGTGAGGTAGAATGCCCTGCCCCTTCACGGTCAGGCAGTTCACACTCCACGTCTCCTTACTAATATACAGTATTGCGCAGTGTACACTATAGACACAGTAATATTACACTGTTGGCTTCATTTTCCACTATTGGGCTGAGTTTATGCTAGCCCAACCATAGTGAGATTACACAGTTGCTGGGTTGCGATAGTTTTTGTTACACTATTTTACATTACAGACAGTAACTATCATAGTTTCGCGTAGAAACTCACATAACAGCTAGATTACACTGCTGGTCTTACGAAGTGTGTAGCTGGGGTTGCCATATTATTTTATTACACTGCAGGGTATACACTACCCTTCTCTTCTTCCCACAGAGAGAAACTACCATTTCCAGTATGGCGTTTCGCCTTGAGAAATACAAGGTGTCCCTGCCCACAGGCAGCGGACTGCGTCTAAGAAGGGGTGCACTCTGCAGTCATCCTGAGGTGCTTGCTGCCGGCATTGGCAGCTTCTCACAGGTCCAAAGGCCAAACTGAGAGGCAAGTGGAGTCCCCATGGCTACTGAACACAGTGATGGAAGGCTACGAACTCCAATTCCGATGCCAGCCACGGCTATAGTTCTGGCGCCTCTAACGTCTCAGGGTCTTCTAGTATTGACGCCCTGGTTGACTGAATGTTTCCAAATGAGATCAGATGAAAGGAGTGTCAACCTACATCCTAACCCCTCATTCTGGCCAAGGGTTATGTCTGACAAACACGTTAACCGGTCATTAACGTTGTCCACATAAGCCACTCTCGCTCGCTGTTGCTGGTGAACTAGGGGCTTCCCCCAGTGTGTTGTGCCTGGCTAGTGCAATGGGCACTTACTTTTCATAGGCAATACGAAAGCTTTATCAGTTTTGTTTACTATGGTGAGAGAGTTCTGGGCCAGGCCCTATTTGACCGGACTCTCACATTGCATGGTGGACACTTATTGCAGAATTTCGATTGGCCTGCCGGCTTTTGCCTTTTGCTGTGGTGGCACATTCTACTGGAGGAGTAACTGCCTTACCTGGACGATTGGATATATCTGCCCCATCCAGGAAACAGGCCACAACGGACAAGAGGATCTTCTGGGCCTCACCCTAAACGAGGAGAGGAGTCACCTGACCCCTACCTAACAAAAAAACACTAAAAACGCCCAAATTCAAGTGTTAAATTTGTGGAGTGCCTTTGTTACAACTATGAAACAGAAAGCATATGTATTGGAACATGGTAAAAGCTTATTTTTATAACTGCAAAAAAATTACTGACCGAGACGCACCTCCAACAACAAATAAAACCTCACATAATTCTGCCCCAAAACAATGACACTTTCTCTCAACCAGTGGCATATGGGCTTTTTAGGTGAGCGCTGATGCCCCCCTGTGATAAGCAGTGCCCACTTTGTCAAAGGCAGGGCTTGTCCATTCCCAGCACGCCTCCCTGTTGGAGACATACATCGCTGCGGCACTCCACCAACGTTCCGTCAATTTTTTAAAAACATAAATCATGTAGCAGTCAGATATAGCCAGGGTAAAACATGAGCCATTCACAATAATTAAAACAAAACGTCAAGAAAACTGTAGGCTATTATACCACTTTTTATCATTACCGCTTGTCAGAGGCATGACAAATGAGGCATGACAAATGGACTTGAAAACGGGTGGTATAGCCTACGCTCAAATGCGATGTGGTTCGAGGGGAACAGTGACATTTTGCCAAGACACTGAAACGCGCGGACAGCAGTGGACGCATAAATTCTGGCCTAATGACAATAGCCAAATTTGTCATTACACTTTTGGCTGTTTTGTGTAACAGATGCCTCTTTCCATTCACCACTGTTTGGAGGCTGGAAATATGTTGCGAGTGGATGAACATCTGCAGGTTGCCTAGTAAAGGAGCCCTTTGAAGTGATAGTTTGACAATCAGATGAAAAAATCTTGACTGGTTGTGTTTATGCCACAATAAAAGGTAATACATTTTAAAAGTTAAATGACAAATCTTCATGACTAGGTCCACAGAGATCCTATTGAATTAATAGGGACTGTATATGTAATTCTATGATTAGGCCCATAAAAACTTTTGGTGGACGTGCTTGGTCCCGTAACGGAAATAAATGAATTCTACTTTCACCCCTGGATATAGCTTATGATAGAAAGAGTATGTGACCTTTTCTGTAGCCTACAGGCTGGAGATAAAATGTATGACAATGTAATGAGATGGACACTTTTTACATCATGCAGGTTTTACCAATCAAATAGCCTAACCTAAATGGCGCCCAATCAAAACAAAATGCGCTGACATGTTAACAAACAACATATCCTAAAAACAGGACAGGTCAAAGTACACTGAACAAAAATGTAAACGCAACATGTAAAGTGTTGGTCCCATGTTTCATGAGCCTATGCCCTCCCAGGCCCACCCATGGCTGCACCCCTGCCCAGTCATGTGAAATCCATAGATTAGGGCTTAATTCATTTATTTTAATTGATTGATGCCCTTATACGAACTGTACCTCAGTAAAATCTTTGAAGTTGTTGCGTTTATATTTTTGTTCAGTATAAAATGGACAATATTGTCAGGGTAGAGTGTAGAGGGAACGTGGAATCACACGCAGGACACAGAGATTCAAAAAACAGATGTCTTTAGTGAAGTCCGACAGTACAAGCCAACACGGCAACAGGCCACAGGCGAAACAAGCGTACACTGGACTGTCCAAAGTAAATGTGCACAACGTGCAGGACTCTCTCAAACAATACGAAAATACAGAGAGCGCAGAACAGCGGACCAACATCTACACGTGACATCGAACAATTACACACAACACCTGACCAAACACACGAGAACTAAATAGGGTGCCTAATGAACACTTAACAATGAACAGGTGTAACAAACAGACAAAACCAATCAAACATGAAACATCGAACGGTGGCAGCTAGTACTCCGGAGACGACGACCGCCGAAGCCTGCCCGAACAAGGAGAAGGAGCCGCCTCGGCCGAAACCGTGACAAATATGGAATGGACAAAAAGGCTACTCACAACTGCTGTCCAGGAGTTTCACCCCGTGGGCTAAATTGTCATGATAAGTGGTTTCAAATTTGTATCTGTACATTTTTGAGGAGCTAATCATGGCGAAAATAAAATACATCTGATTTCCTGCTGTGTAAACACATTGAAAATATGCTCAGGATAACGCCTGATAAAGTTTGGTAGCTGATATTCAGAGCTTAAATAGCCAAATTGATTAGTCACAGGAATCAGGACTAATACAGCCAATGCAACAGCCTGTTTCACAAACAGTGGGCCTACCACATGGATGGCATTCATAAAATTCCTTTGTGGGCAGACAAGGTAAGCTACACCCCAGTATGCACCGACTGACTTCTTCTGAAAGTCTTTAATTTCTTTTCTGCCTTGATTTCCACTTTCACGGACGTTGGTTTTTAGTCCGGTCCAGACCAAATCTGAAGCATGTTTGGTTCAGATTTGGTCCAGTTTGGACCAGCCTTGATTTGGCCCAAACATAGACATCATAGATGTCTTTTCAACTTTCATTCAGAACCAAAAATTTAACTGATTTCAACGTCGGAAAATACGTATTTTCACCTTTCATTCTGAAATTAAATTGAATCTAACCTTGACGTCTGGAAAATACACATTTTATTTTGCTTACTGGGACTATTCTAGTTTTGCCAGGGGAGGCAATTTTTTTTGTCTCGCTTAGGGCGGCAGAACGGCCAGCACCGGCCCTGCCAACCACCAAGACACACAGTCAAAAGACGCACGGTCAAATGATGAAAACATCAGTAGCCTAAACATCATTATAAGCAATAATTGACTATTTTTGACTGCTGTCATGTCTACCATTATATTAATTATAATGCCATTATTGCTTTTGTGCCGAGTTTCACTATTAATTGTTTGTTAACAATTGACACAATTTTCGTAACTTTCACTTAGTTGACACACTTTGACATACCTTTGTTTGGTTGTAGTGCGTAATAGTATCATGATTGTGTCCCATTGTATTCTCATTCTTCAGCACTGTTGTGGAGAACAACCGCTGTGCAGGAGCAGATGTGGATATTTTCCAGATATTGAAAGCCGTTCAGCATGTACAATTATTTAAGCTCTCGCTGTGTAGCCTACTCCAAGTAGGCCAGAGTATACTGATAAGACTGATTTGATTTGGTTAACTGATATAGGGTACATATCATTTTAAGATTAAGACTATAATTAGAATGGATCAATACAATAGAAGGGCCTGCCTTGTTCATTCACAATTGGTGATTACATCATTTTGCATCATTTACTTCCCCTCACTTATTCTCCCCATCATAATCTGTTGTCATATGTGTGAAATTAGTTTCGGTATTGTTAAGGTGCAGTTTCGAGGCAATTGTCAGGGTGATTATCAACTGGGCACTGGCACTTTCAACTGTTGGAAGAAGGAGCAGAGCAGGCCCTGCTGTTGGGAGGAGTGGTAACGGGGAAAACCCTTCAAAAGAAATGACATGCCCTCCTAAAACTGGTTATAACTCCATTTCTGTTTGTGATTTTAAGATTCTAACAATGGCAGTGTGTTATAGAGACTTATTTAGGAAAATTCAAGGAAGGAGGGGGCGTGACTTCAAAAATGGCAGAGTATCATTTTTTTTCATAAGCAGTAAAAATGACTGCTTTAGCTGTTGAATGTGTTCAACTAAAATGTGTTCATGAACTTGTTTTAACCGTGTTATTTAGAATAAAGGGTATTTTCCATTGATGACCAAGTCATTAGTATCAGTAATTTGTCTTCGAGAGACATTGACTCTGAATCCTAAATTGGTTAAAGCCCTCTTAGTGACACATTCATCTAAGTCAGTCTGTCATTTGGATAAAAGATCAAATACTTTAAACTAATTGAAATGAACCATATATAACAAGCTTTCAGCAATGCATATATCTACATACACTACATGGCCAAAGGTATATGGACACCTGCTTGTCAAACATCTCATTTCAAAATCATGGGCATTAATATGGAGTTGGTCCCCCCTTTGCTGCTATAACAGCCTCCACTCTTCTGGGAAGGCTTTCCAATAGATGTTGGAACATTGCTGCAGGGACTTGCTTCCATTCAGCCACAAGAGCATTAGTGAGGTCGGGCACTGATGTTGGGGGATTAGGCCTGGCTCGCAGTCAGCGTTCCAATTCATCCCAAAGGGGTTCCATGGGGTTGAGGTCAGGGCTCTGTGCAGGCCAGTCAAGTTCTTCCACACCAATTTTGACAAACCATTTCTGTATGGACCTCGCTTTGTGCATGGGGGCATTGTCATGCTGAAACAGGAAAGGGCCTTCCCCAAACTGTTGCCACAAAGTTGGAAGCACAGAATCATCTAGAATGTCATTTTATGCTGTAGCGTTAAGATTTCCCTTCACTAGAGCTAAGGGGCCTAGCCCAAACCATGAAAAACAGCCCCAGACCATTATTCCTCCACCAAACTTTACAGTTGGCACTATGCATTCGGGCAGGTAGCGTTCTCCTGGCATCCACCAAACCCAGATTTGTCCGTCAGACTGCCAGATGGTGAAGCGTGATTCATCACTCCAGAGAACGTGTTATCACTGCTCCAGAGTCCAATGCCGGTGGGCTGACGCTTGGCATTACACATTGTGATCTTAGGCTTTTGTGCGGCTGCTCGGCCATGGAAACCCATTTCATGAAGCTCCCGAAGAAACAGTTATTTTGCTGACATTGCTTCCAGAGGCAGTTTGGAACTCGGCAGTGAGTGTTGCAACCTACGTGCTTCAGCAGTCAGTGGTCCCGTTCTGTGAGCTTGTGTGGCCTACCACTTCAACGGCTGTGCTGTTGTTGCTCCCAGACATTTCCACTTCAAAATAACACAGTTGACCGGGGCAGCTCTAGCAGGACAGAAATTTGACTAGCTGACTTGTTGAAAAGGTGGCATCCTATGACAGTGCCACGTTGAAAGTCACTGAGCTCTTCAGTAAGGCTATTCTATTGCCAATGTTTGTCTATGGAAATTGCATGGCTGTGCGCTGCTCAATTTTATACACCTGTCAGCAACGGGTGTGGCTGAAATCGCTGAATCCACTAATTTGAAGGGGTGTCCACATACTTCTGTATATATAGTGTATGTATGCCATAATTGGCAGGATGAAATACATTACATTTACATAAATGAATTATATCTAACAAGCTTTCAACATTGTCTCCCATTGTTCCCAATCTTGAACATTTATCATAAACATTGCTCCTGACTGTCTGCTTACACATGCAGGCACGCACGCACTCAAACACACACAAGCACACACACACACAAGCACACACACAAGCACACACACACACACACACAAACACACACACACTTGTCCAGCGAGAGGTTTATGGTGGATTGATCAGCTGTTGTTAATCACAAGCTTTGTGATTACCTGGCAGGGTACTATTGATCCTACATCGATCGGCCATCTTTGCGCCATCTCCCTGTCCCTTAGCTCACTGTCATTTAGCGCTTCGCCGGCACAATATTGTAATTATGTCACCCCAGGCGTCTGCTCTTGGTCAATGACTCCCTGGCATGATAGTTGTGTTATTATGCGCTATGTCCACTCAGCTAAAGTCAGATTTACAGGGCCATGTCAGAGGGTTGAGTGTGAGTTGTAAAAATTGGAATGAGGTAACTTACTGTCTCTCAGGGAAACCTTGGATCTCTTTTATCTGTCTTTCAGATATCTGTCTCTGAGAACGGTGTGGTTATCCACACCCAAATGTGGAAAAGAAGCTGGACAACAAAAGTGTCATTGTTGACATCCCAGAAGTTTCCATCCACCACATTCAGACAGGCCAGTTAAGAGGCAAAATGTGGTGTCCAACAGTTAAGTTATTTTCATGCTTTCTCCATGTCTCCATTCAAGTCTCTCTCCCTCACTCGCTTTCTGTTTATTTCTCTCCCCACCTCCCTCTCACTCCTACTATCTCATGCCCCCCCTCTCTCTCTCTCTCTCTCTCTCTCTCTCTCTCTCTCTCTCTCTCGCTCTCTCTCTATCTCTCTATCTCTCTATCTCTCTATCTCTCTATCTCTCTATCTCTCTATCTCTCTATCTCTCTGTCTCCCTGTCTCCCTCTCTCTTTCTGGGCCCTGGTGCTTTGGCTCCAGCCTCCATTAAAAGCTTGTCTGAAGTAATGAGTTTAAACTCAGAGCACCTGTCTCAGGACAGGAGGGAGAAATAGAGGTGTGTGTGCATATGTTTGTGTGTGTGCATGTCTGTGTGTGTGTGTCAGAGCTTTGAGTGTGTTTGCGTGTGGGTGTGCAGCAAGGCTTTGAGGTATGCTTTGACAGCTGTGAATTTAATAAGCAAATGTTATAGGTAGAAGGGAGGGAGGGAGTGATACGTGGGGTCTTGCTTATGAAATATTAATGACTGTTTCTGCATTTTCCTCAACGCTGCTTGATAATGTCTCTAGTTTCCAATTCTCCTGTTTCACTCTGAGCAGGATATACTACAGAGATATCTTTCTTTTGTTGTGTCAGTTCAAACTGTTCAGCTGTGTGTGTGTGTTCTTGGCATCTTTGTATGGCATAAGGAGTGATGGTTTTGGTGCCTTTTCAGGTGACTGTGTCTATGATCATTTGTGTTTGGCAGAGGTATGTCAACATCAGCCTATGATGTAAAATAGAGAAAATAATGACTCCTCATCCAGCATAAGGGATATTCAATATTAGGAACAGTTGAATAGAAAGCTTTTAAGATGTTTTAGATCTTTTCATATGTACATATTTGTGTTGGTGCTATCTCAGTACTCTATCTATCTCTATGGTGCTATCTCAGTACTCTATCTCAGTACGCTATCTATCTCTATGACGCTATCTCAGTGCTCTGTCTATCTCAATGGTGCTATCTCAGTACTCTTATCTTATTGAGTGGATGTTCACTCAGAGGAAAAGTGTAATTTGTTTGCGATCACAGAAATCATTTTCCTAGCTAATTTATTGGGCACTATGACGCTAAACTCTATCTCTCCCTCCCTCACTCCCTTCTTCCTTTCCCTCCATCTCAATCTTTATCTCTTTCTCTCACTCTCTCACACACACGTACACTCCTCACTGGATGCATCAGAGAGAGAGAGAGAGAGAGAGAGAGAGAGAGAGAATCTTCTCTCACTTCATCTGCCAGTCATCTTAATCCCTTTAGAGTGTGTTCAGTGGTCATCTCTCCAGATAGGCCCTTTCATAGTTTCTGTACAGCTAGTGGGTTTCCAGCACCAGGGGAAAACTGTCTTACAGTTACACAGGACTAAATCAGGTGTGTGGAACAGCAAGATGCTCCTCCTTTTAGGATTTGCTGGATGTAAATCAATATGATAATAATACAATTGTAAATAAATGTAGTACTTTTGTAATTGCTTTGTATTTCCATAGTAATGGAGTTCAATTCTGTGACTGTAGTACAGCGTTACTAAACAGATATAAGATCAACATGATATAATATGTGACCGTATCACATTTACTAATAGGAAACCATAACATAGCTAAATTGTAGGCCTATACACACTGACACAGCAACATTTCAGAGGACCACAAAGCTTTAAAACTACAGTAACGGTGCGTGGGTAAAATCACTGGTGAAGCCAAGCCAGAAAAAAAAGCAATATTACCACCTATGTGTTGTGATAATTGCATTGTTTGCTCTATAACCTGTTAGTTCATATGCCTTGCCACCGTGATAAATGGGCCTAAAGGCCGAGACAATAAGAAGACACAGTGGCAGAATAAATTCAACCAAACCTTTGTTTCATCACAAAACCGGAGAGCAACATCTATCCGGTGAAGTCCACAAAGCATATTGCATGTAACAAACAGTTACATGACCAACAGCACGGTCAAGCAAGTTAATGTTTCCGTCATTTTCGGACTACTAAACAACTATTGATTTAGAACCACGAAGAGTTACTGCAAGTCGCAAAGAAAACAGGAGCTGCCTCCACTATTCCAGCGCCATTTCAACTTCAACATCATCAAATCACCTCTGCTTAGTCTAATACAGTGACAACTAAAATATACCAAAAACAACTTGTGTGTGTGCATTCGTGCAAATGGAAAAAAATATGTTGATCACCCTACTTGTAGAGAAACGCCATCCTCCTCTTTCATGTTTGACGAAATGGTCTATGACTGTCAGACAGTACATGCTTTTAGTTTTTGTTGTCCTGGGCTACCTGGCCAAAATGCTTGCTCACTAGCCTAACTTCCTTTAATGGGCAATGATGAGCCAGCTAGTTAACATTAGCCTGCTACATCTAGCTACATATTGAACTTCCATCCTCTCAAGCCAGGGTCACAACGTAGGTATTTATGGTTAGATAAGAATTGCCGTTATAATCATTGGTCAGTTCGGAGAATTAAGTAAAACCACAAGTCCAAATCCCTTTCTCCATCCATGTCTAATTTAGGAAAGGGACAGTTTTAACTTGCTAGCTAGCCACCTTACCAGCGCTCAGAGTCTCACGTCAGAATTAGATGTTCATCCATGTTTCTCAAACGTCAAATTTCGAAGTTGTTCCAAACATCAAATTTCAAAGTGTTTAAGGTTAAGTTTAGGCATTAACTCAGAATTTTTAAGGTTAGGGTTATGTTTAGGCATTAACTCCAAATTCTTAAGGTTAGGCATTAACTCGTAAGGGTTAAGGTTTGGGATAGGCTTGAATCAAAAATATCAAAAACAACTTTCTATCGCTGGATTCTAACATGCAACCTTTGGAATCAGAGGTAGGGCCAGTTTTAGCTAGCTATCTAGCCACCCTACCAGCTCTCACAGTCTCATGTCAGAATTAGATGTTCATCCATGTTTCTCAAATGTACATTTTCAAAGTTGTTCCAAACATCAAATTTCGAAGTGGTTAAGGTTAATGTTGCCCCTAGTGGCCGGTTTCCACTTCATCTCCCAACGTCCTACAACATGGATGGGCATCGAATACTGACTTGTATCACGGGTGACCTGGCTGAGCCACCGGAGGACAACAACACAACAAGATGCAACAATTCAATTTTTTTCAGTCAATGACGTTTTGCTTTTGATGTGATGTGATTGGTGTGAAGCCAAATCCAAACTGGCTTCCCTTGTCACTTTTTTTGGTTGTGCCAGGACCATTCACAGTTGAGCTCACTCAGTTTAGCGCAACGCTGATTGGCTATTATTTTATACTTTTTTTATTAAGGGAGATAGATCAGATAGATAGGGTACACATACAGAGACAGAGCGGCTGTCACGTTCGCTTAAGGAGGAGGACCAATGCGCAGCGTTGAATGCGTACATATTATTTATTAAACAGATCACCCGATCAAAACAACGAACGAAACGTGAAGTCCTTCGATACACACAAACCAAAAGGAACAAGAAACCACAACACAAAGTGAAAAGACCGATAGTTAAATATGGCTCCCAATCAGAGACAACCAGCTGACACTCGTTGCCTCTGATTGGGAGTCACTCAGGCCAACATAGATATACAAAACATAGACTTACACACCCTGGCTCAACATAACATAGTCCCCAGAGCCAGGGCGTGACAGTACCCCCCCCCCAAAGGCGCGGACTCCGGCCGCGCCAAACAACCACAACAGGGGAGGGACCGGGTGGGCACTCCGCCTCGGCGGCGGATCCGGCTCCGGACATGACCCAGGCACGGGTTGTGCTGGACTGACGACGCACACCCCTGGCTTGATGCGTGGAGGAGGAACGGGCCGGACCGGGCTGACGAAGCGCACCCCTGACTTGGTGCGGGGAGCAGGAATGAGCCGGACCGGGCTGACGACGCGCACCACTGACCTGGTGCGGGGAGCTTGGATGGGCCGGACTGGGCTGGCGACGCGCACCACAGACTTGGTGCGGAGAGCAGGAACGAGCCGGACCGGGCTGACGACGCGCACCACTGACCTGGTGCGGGGAGCTTGGATGGGCCGGACTGGGCTGGCGACGCGCACCACAGACTTGGTGCGGAGAGCAGGAACGGGCCGGACAGGGCTGACGAAACGCACCATAGACTTGGTGCGGAGAGCAGGCACGGGCCGTGCCGGACTGACGACGCACACCACTGGCTTGGTGCGGGAAGCTTGGATGGGCCGGACTGGGCTGGCGACGCGCACCACAGACTTGGTGCGGAGAGCAGGAATGGGCCGGACCGGGCTGGCGACGCACACCACCGACTTGGTACGGAGAGCAGGAACGGGCCGGACAGGGCTGACGACGCGCACCACAGGCTCGGTGCGAGAGGCAGGAACAGGCCGAACCGTACTGGGGACACACGCCACTGGCCCTATGCAGGGATCAGGAACGGGCCGGACAGGACTGGTAATACACCCCAGTACCTCTCGCCGTGCCTCCACACTTTACCTCTCCTCTGTGACCAGTGGCCCCCTTAACCTGGCGGCCTCCTCTTCACACCCGCTGGACCGCTCCATCGCGGCCTCCTGCTGCCCCGTCGTCCACGTCGTGAGCCCCCCCCTAAAAATTTTCTGGGGTTCTCTCCTCCCCGTGGACCAGGCCTCCCTAGCTCTCGCCAGACTCTCGATCCATTGCTTCATAGACCAGCCTTTCTCCTCTTCACTTAGCGTGGCCCAGCCGAAACTCCTACTCCCCTGATCCCAGGTCCTTCCTCTCTCCTCTTCATGCTGCTTGGTCCTGTCTTGGTGGTTTCTTCTGTCACATTCGCTTAAGGAGGAGGACCAATGCGCAGCGTTGAATGCGTACATATTATTTATTAAACAGATCACCCGATCAAAACAACGAACGAAACGTGAAGTCCTTCGATACACACAAACCAAAAGGAACAAGAAACCACAACACAAAGTGAAAAGACCGATAGTTAAATATGGCTCTCAATCAGAAACAACCAGCTGACACTCGTTGCCTCTGATTGGGAGTCACTCAGGCCAACATAGATATACAAAACATAGACTTACACACCCTGGCTCAACATAACATAGTCCCCAGAGCCAGGGCGTGACAGCGGCGATGTTTCGCTTGCTCGGATGCTTTCTCCGGTGAGATGCATTCAGCCTCTTGTGAATTGAAAGACAATTATGAAACACAGAGAGACGAAATATTAATTATTTTATATGTATTTTTCTTATCTTCTTGATAAATTGTTGGGGGAAGCCTGGCTTCCCTTGGCATCCATGAATACACGCCACTGTAAAACTAACCATCCAACTTTAAAGAAATGAATAAATAAATAAAACACTTTCTGCACACAAGTAAAAGGAAGGGTAACAAGATCATAAGACAATTAACTTTGTTTGTTTTCCCATCCTATTCCCCCATTCCTAATGTACATTAGGCATTAATTCCACCCCCTCAACCCTAAGATTAGACTTCCCAACATGTCCCGGTAGGGGCGCCCACCCCCTTTCCCACTCCCCGCCTCGCACTGCACCGCACCACACTGCCAAACAGGGTGATGAAATGCAAAAGAAAGGGGGAAAGAAAAGAAGAAGAAAAACTAAAGAAAAAATAATACAAAAAATCAATTTTCCTTCTCTCTCATTTCCCAGATGCCCCAGTGCGGTCCCCCATAGTGTTCGTGTGTATCGTCTCCCTCCTCTATTTGTATAATACCGAAAACTGGCAGTGAGCCTAATAGTATTATAAAGCAGTGAATAGACGGTTCCACTCAAACACAAAAGCCCTCATTAGTAATCTCACAGCACTAAGACGGCAGATAAAAAGCTCTGGTGTACCTGTGTGTGTTTAGTATTGTTTTATGATGAGCTTACGCTATGCATTACACCACTCATCATCTCATCAGAGTTAGGAGGCGTTGTGTGTGTTGTTGAAGCGCTGTTCGTAGAGATGAGGCGATGTGGAGCTGAGGGGAGGATGGGAGGGTGTGTGTGTGCATTAGTGATGGGAGAAAAAATCGACAAGATTACATACAGTGGGGAAAAAAAGTATTTAGTCAGCCACCAATTGTGCAAGTTCTCCCACTTAAAAAGACGAGAGAGGCCTGTAATTTTCATCATAGGTACACGTCAACTATGACAGACATATTGAGAAAAAAATTCCAGAAAATCACATTGTAGGATTTTTAATGAATTTATTTGCAAAATATGGTGGAAAATAAGTATTTGGTCAATAACAAAAGTTTCTCAATACTTTGTTATATACCCTTTGTTGGCAATGACACAGGTCACATGTTTTCTGTAAGTCTTCACGGGGTTTTCACACACTGTTGCTGGTATTTTGGCCCATTCCTCCATGCAGATCTCCTCTAGAGCAGTGATGTTTTGGGTCTGTCGCTGGGCAACACGGACTTTCAACTCCCTCCAAAGATTTTCTATGGGGTTGAGATCTGGAGACTGGCTAGGCCACTCCAGGACCTTGAAATGCTTATTACGAAGCCACTCCTTCGTTGCCCGGGCGGTGTGTTTGGGATCATTGTCATGCTGAAAGACCCAGCCACATTTAATCTTCAATGCCCTTGCTGATGGAAGGAGGTTTTCACTCAAAATCTCACGATACATGGCCCCATTCATTCTTTCCTTTACACGGATCAGTCGTCCTGGTCCCTTTGCAGAAAAACAGCCCCAAAGCATGATGTTTCCACCCCCATGCTTCACAGTAGGTATGGTGTTCTTTGGATGCAACTCAGCATTCTTTGTCCTCCAAACACGACGAGTTGAGTTTTTACCAAAATGTTTCATCTGACCATATGACATTCTCCCAATCCTCTTCTGGATCATCCAAATGCACTCTAGCAAACTTCAGATGGGCCTGGACATGTACTGGCTTAAGCAGGGGGACACGTCTGGCACTGCAGGATTTGGGTCCCTGGTGGCGTAGTGTGTTACTGATGGTAGGCTTTGTTACTTTGGTCCCAGCTCTCTGCAGGTCATTCACTAGGTCCCCCCGTGTGGTTCTGGGATTTTTGCTCACCGTTCTTGTGATCATTTTGACCCCACGGGGTGAGATTTTGCGTGGTGCCCCAGATCGAGGGAGATTATCAGTGGTCTTGTATGTCTTCCATTGCCTAATAATTGCTCCCACAGTTGATTTCTTCAAACCAAGCTGCTTACCTATTGCAGATTCAGTCTTCCCAGCCTGGTGCAGGTCTACAATTTTGTTTCTGGTGTCCTTTGACAGCTCTTTGGTCTTGGCCATAGTGGAGTTTGGAGTGTGACTGTTTGAGGTTGTGGACAGGTGTCTTTTATACTGATAACAAGTTCAAACAGGTGCCATTAATACAGGTAACGAGTGGAGGACAGAGGAGCCTCTTAAAGAAGAAGTTACAGGTCTGTGAGAGCCAGAAATCTTGCTTGTTTGTAGGTGACCAAATACTTATTTTCCACCATAATTTGCAAATAAATTAATAAAAAATCCTACAATGTGATTTTCTGGATTTTTTTTTCTCAATTTGTCTGTCATAGTTGACGTGTACCTATGATGAAAATTACAGGCCTCTCTCATCTTTTTAAGTGGGAGAACTTGCACAATTGGTGGCTGACTAAATACTTTTTTTCCCCACTGTATCGAGATATTATTTTTGATCATATATCGTAATCTTATAGTTTTGGCAATATCGCAATATCATTTTTGTCTGCAAAATCATTTTTGTCTGTACGTGCGCCAAAACTCCAGTATTTTCCTTCATAGCTTGTTCTCCATCTTCTTTTTAAATAGGGAGCCAATTTGTTTTCAGCACTTTTATGTCCATGGCTGATCAAAATGTGTTTTGTCATGGCTCTCTATTGTCCCTCTGCAGCAGACATATGGTGAGCAATATGTTTGGAACATCAAATCGCAAAAAAATCACAGAATGGAATCGCAATTCATATTGTATCGGCACCAGAGGAGGCTGGCCGGAGGAGCTATAGGAGGGCGGGCTCATTGTAATGGCTGGAATGGATTAAATGGAACGGTATCAAACACATCAAACATATGGAAACCACATGTTTGACTCTGTTCCATTTACACTATTCCATACATTAGAATGAGCCTGTCCTCCTATAGCTCCTCCCACCAGCCTCTTCTGATCGGCACCAAAGTATCGTGATAATATCGTATCGTGATAATATCATATCGTGATAATATCATATTGTGACAATATCATATCGTGATATCGCCCTGGCAATTCCCAGCCCTAGCTTGCGTGTGTGTGTGAGCACAGTGAGGATGGGAAGGCCCACTGAGAGGCTTTTGTCTCTGCAATGTATGTGACGAAGAGAATGTATGAATGAATAGAGGGAAGAAAGGATAAATGAAGTAAAGAAATAAAGATTAGTTCGCAGGTTTCTAGGGCTCAGTGAATGTTCCAAAATACAAAATGTGTGTAGTTAGTGATTGACACTGTAACAGTCTATCTGCATCAGTCCTACACCTGTATCCACGGAAACCTGAAATTTAACATAATCTGCAGTATGTTATTTTCATATTTTGCACATTGGATTGCCACAATCTTCCAGAAACGGAGTACATCCTTTTTGATCTATCAGTAAGTAGATTTTTGTGGCAACTAACCCCAGAAATGTGAGTAAAGATATATAACATATAACATTTCCTCATTTACTCTGTCTGTGTCTGTCTGTCTGTCTGTCTGTCTGTCTGTCTGTCTGTCTGTCTGTCTGTCTGTCTGTCTGTCTGTCTGTCTGTCTGTCTGTCTGTCTGTCTGTCTGTCTGTCTGTCTGTCTGTCTGTCTGTCTGTCTGTCTGATTCCCTTTCTCTCACTCACACACGTGCGCGAACACACACACACACACACACACACACACACACACACACACACACACACACACACACACACACACATATATACACAAACGCACACACACACCTCTTTAGAGGTGTTAAAAGCCATTGTGGTGATTGGGTAGCTGTTGATCAAGCGGGTGATCAGAAGACCATACGTTGTACCATCGTACTGGGGTCTGGTCATACTGTATGGTTCTGGTAAAATAAAGGAAATGTGTTTGACAGGAGAGAGTGTGTGTGTGTGTGTGTGTGTGTGTGTGTCTGTCTGTCTGTCTGTGTGTGTGTGTGTGTGTGTGTGTGTGTGTGTGTGTGTGTGTGTGTGTGTGTGTGTGTGTGTGCGTGACTGTTACTGAAGTTATCTGTCCCTGTCTAAGAATCACTGTCCTTACTGTCACCAGTGCATCCCTGTTGGCCGAGCTCACATACAGGTTGTTATGTTCACTACGTCGCATCGACATACTCAAGTGTGTGATGATATTCCAACGAGAGCCATTGAAACAGGATTGTACAGTGAAATAGGGTATGTAAATGATTGTTTGATTTGGGATCTCTGGAAAACCATTCCATAGATGCGGGGAATGGGATGCACGCTTTATCTTCCTTTGTTTATATTAAATAAGTCAGATTCCATGCACCACCGCGCGTACGTACACTACTCCTGATTGGATGTGATATGAGCGTGTGTGTGTGTAGCTTTCCTTTCGGCTCAGGCCAGGGAGTTTGAGTCCTTTTGAATAGGCGATAACACGCGGTAACTATGACAGCCGGGACGGCCCTTGATCATTGTTCATTACGGGAGGGAACGTGAGGCCGGAGACTACCAGAGTATGTTAATATATGACTGTGAGGGAGGGAGAGGGGGGAATGTGTGGGAGGGGGTGTGGGAGGGAAGAATGTGTGGGAGGGGGGATGTGTGGGAGAGGGAGGGAGGAATGTGTGGGAGGGTGGAATGTGGGGGAGGGGGGATGTGTGGGAGAGGGAGGGAGGAATGTGTGGGAGGGGAGGGGGGAATGTGTGGGAGGGGAGGGGGGAATGTGTGGGAGGGGGTGGGGGGAATGTGTGGGAATGTGTGTGCGTGCATTCGTGCATGTAATTATCATCAAATAAGACAGGTTTATCCCATTCACCACTTCATACACACAGATTATACACACAAACACACTCATACAGCAACACACACATCTGCATAAGCACATAAGCTGTCACATACATGCAGTATGCACACACAAAAAACGCTAGAACAACAGGGTTTTAACGATACAAAATACACTTGGTGAATAAAGAAAGAGTTTAATATTCAAAGTACAACAGAGAATTACACTGAGATTTAATGTGGTTGCATCATCTACAACGGGGTGTCAAACTCATTCCATGGAGGGCCTAGGGTCTGCGGGTTTTGGGTTTTTCCTTTCAATTAAGACCTAGACAACCAGGTGAGGGGAGTTCTTTACTGATTAGTGACCTTAATTCATCAATCAAGTACAAGGGAGGAGCAAAAACCCGCAGACACTTGGAATGACTTTGACATGTGATCTACAAGGAGCTGAACAGTGTCTGGAGTACGAAACTGAAACATTACTGAAACTGAAGGAGAGGAAGACTATCAACTAGACTATCAAATATTTTGTTTGCCTTTCAAACTTTTTTGTCAGTGTTTTGTCACCAGTCTTTGTTACTCATTAATCAATGGAACATTAGTATGCGTTCCAATAGTGTTCAGTGATAACAATCAAAGCAGGACTGTAAACTATACACTACAGGCCAAGGATCAGAACATGGATCAGTATGTCGATGGTCATTATGTCGAAGGTCTCAGGTGTCCTTGGGACTCGGACGTCGATGAACGTGACAGATTATTAATAGAAAGCAATCTTAATTTTCCGCACATGGGGAGAATGTAGCTGTGCCCCTTCCTTCATCCCATCTTTCCTTTCATACTTCATTTTGTACTTATTTTCTTACTTTCTTTCTTCTTCCATCCTTCCTTCCTTCCTTCCATTCTCCCTTCCTCCCTTCCTCCCTGTCTTCCAGGCAATCACTGATCTGGCATGACTGGATAGGTGAAAACTATGTTGTGAAACCCTTCCATTCACCCATCCAGTGTTGTATCAGAGAGTATTCAGGAAGAGGTGTCAACATCTCTGTAGCAGAAGCCGGGGCAATTTAAACCTGTACTGCGTAACTATGTGTGTACAGGTTTTTTTTGGAGACCCTCTGGCAAGAATGCAGTATTGTTTTCTAAATTTAAACATGATATCCCAGAAACAACAGAGCTGTGTTCGAATACTCATACTAACATACTGTATACTACATACTCAATGAGTATATACTACATACTATATACTATTTTTTATTCTTATCATTACAGGCTAGATTGCAAGAGCTGTCCTTTGAAGAAAGGGAAGAGGTGCTGGAGCTGGCCGCTTCCCATCTACCTGGAGTGATGTTTTTGACATCATGGAGTACCAGAGAGCTATCCCAGAGACAACCTCTCTGGTGCACCTGCATGAATTGCAGGGAGACTCCTGCATCTTACAACACACAATTGCTGCCATTTCACCACTGCAATATTCCATTTATTTATTACCAAGTACAGTGGGGAAAAAAAGTATTTAGTTAGCCACCAATTGTGCAAGTTCTCCCACTTAAAAAGATGAGAGAGGCCTGTAATTTTCATCATAGGTACACGTCAACTATGACAGACAAATTGAGATTTTTTTTTTCTGAAAATCACATTGTAGGATTTTTAATGAATTTATTTGCAAATTATGGTGGAAAATAAGTATTTGGTCAATAACAAAAGTTTCTCAATACTTTGTTATATACCCTTTGTTGGCAATGACACAGGTCAAACGTTTTCTGTAAGTCTTCACAAGGTTTTCACACACTGTTGCTGGTATTTTGGCCCATTCCTCCATGCAGATCTCCTCTAGAGCAGTGATGTTTTGGGGCTGTCGCTGGGCAACACAGACTTTCAACTCCCTCCAAAGATTTTCTATGGGGTTGAGATCTGGAGACTGGCTAGGCCACTTCAGGACCTTGAAATGCTTCTTACGAAGCCACTCCTTCGTTGTCCAGGCGGTGTGTTTGGGATCATTGTCATGCTGAAAGACCCAGCCACGTTTCATCTTCAATGCCCTTGCTGATGGAAGGAGGTTTTCACTCAAAATCTCACGATACATGGCCCCATTCATTCTTTCCTTTACACGGATCAGTCGTCCTGGTCCCTTTGCAGAAAAACAGCCCCAAAGCATGATGTTTCCACCCCCATGCTTCACAGTAGGTATGGTGTTCTTTGGATGCAACTCAGCATTCTTTGTCCTCCAAACACGACGAGTTGAGTTTTTACCAAAAAGTTATATTTTGGTTTCATCTGACCATATGACATTCTCCCAATCCTCTTCTGGATCATCCAAATGCACTCTAGCAAACTTCAGACGGGCCTGAACATGTACTGGCTTAAGCAGGGGGACACGTCTGTCACTGCAGGATTTGAGTCCCTGGCGGCGTAGTGTGTTACTGATGGTAGGCTTTGTTACGTTGGTCCCAGCTCTCTGCAGGTCATTCACTAGGTCCCCCCGTGTGGTTCTGGGATTTTTGCTCACCGTTCTTGTGATCATTTTGACCCCACAGGGTGAGATCTTGCGTGGAGCCCCAGATCGAGATTATCAGTGGTCTTGTATGTCTTCCATTTCCTAATAATTGCTCCCACAGTTGATTTCTTCAAACCATGCTGCTTACCTATTGCAGATTCAGTCTTCCCAGCCTGGTGCAGGTCTACAATTTTGTTTCTGGTGTCCTTTGACAGCTCTTTGGTCTTGGCCATAGTGGAGTTTGGAGTGTGACTGTTTGAGGTTGTGGACAGGTGTCTTTTATACTGATAACAAGTTCAAACAGGTGCCATTAATACAGGTAACGAGTGGAGGACAGAGGAGCCTCTTAAAGAAGAAGTTACAGGTCTGTGAGAGCCAGAAATCTTGCTTGTTTGTAGGTGACCAAATACTTATTTTCCACCATAATTTGCAAATAAATTCATTAAAAATCCTACAATGTGATTTTCTGGAGAAAAAAATTCTCAATTTGTCTGTCATAGTTGACGTGTACCTATGATGAAAATTACAGGCCTCTCTCATCTTTTTAAGTGGGAGAACTTGCACAATTGGTGGCTGACTAAATACTTTTTTCCCCCACTGTATGTTTACATAACAGGTTAACACTTTCCATGACTACACAGTAATTTATTCTTCATTTGGATCCCAATTAGGAAAAATACTCAATATGGGGATGTCTTTGTAAGTCGTTTTTTTGTGAATTTTTCCTTGGTCTGGGTGATATCAGTTTGTTAGAATGGTATTCTTGTTTATTTCTCTAATAAAAATATTTGACCTGTTTTGTACTGTATTTACACCAGGGTAGTCCATCTGTCTTTCTGGATATCGACCCACCTGTAGGTCTGCTAATTTGAAGTGTAAACCGTCAAGAGCATAGATATCCAGGAAAAGATAACAGTTTAGTAAATCATTCTAAAACTTTTCCAAAAGTACAATAATGATAACTATATGCTAGATAAAAAAATGCACAAGTATTGTTTCTTACACAAGTTTATTGTTGCCCACACAAATGTCCCCTATTTATATGATTTATATATTTGGTTGTAGGCCCACCTCAGTCAACAACAATTCTGAATACTCTGTAGGTTTTCACACTTCCCGAGAACCACCAAATCTGACAACAGGAAAACCTCCGGTCCTTCCCAGCAAAGGTGTGCTTACTGCACCCTGTGTTGCGTGGCGACATCTCCTCGAAGTTGTAGCAGCTCAGCCGTTGTTGGTGGTAGCACTTCAGGGAGTCTTGGGTCATCTGATCTCAGGATCATTCTCCTTGGTAGCCCCAATTGAGAGCCCAATCTTCTCAACACTGCGCTCGGAAGTTCTGGGATGTCGGTGTACTCCTTTGCAGTTTTCAGTGCGTAGACACTGCATCTTCAAGACTTGTTATTGTAGAGTCTCCTTTAGCTGAAATATATAATAATATTTGGTAAGTATTTTTTCTATATCATTTTATTACTATCAGAGCAGAACTGTAGTGTTGACATCTGTTGAAAATATAACAGCGATAACATGTATTATATTGTAATGATTTCTAATAATAAACTATTTTTTGTTTGTTTTACATCATACAAATCTTTTTCACAACCGAGAGGACAACTAACACTTACATCTTGTTGCCCTACGCGTTCTCCAAGGCTGGACAATGGTTACAAAGGTTGTAGTCAAGTGCTGCCAGTAGGGTTCCAGCCTCATAGACTGAAGGAGGGAACGCGAACCGCGTACATGAGTATGTGATTCTGGAAGCACTCCAGCTCAGATGTAGACCTGGATCAGGTTGGGCCTACTCCAGTCCTCGGGGGTCTGATTGGTGTCACACTTCCCCCAGCCCCAGAACTATCACACCTGATTAAACTAATTGAATTATTCACTGAAGACCATGATTAGTTGATTATTGGTGTCATGTGTTAGCTGGATCTGGGGCAAAAGTGTATCACCAATCAAGCCCCCGAGGATTGGAGTTGACCATCCCTGACCTAGATCAGAGATAAAACTACTTTGTTTTAGAATGTTGTGTTGTACAACAGCTGACTAAAGATGGGGCATTCAGATCAAGAATATGAGATGTGCAGTTGAGAACATTTCCACAGTAACGGTGCCGCTTTACAATTCCGTGATGAAACTTCGAAACAAACGAGTGTCATGAAATACATGCACCAGAAAGAAAAAACTTTTTTGACTTGTTATGCACAACAAAATAGCTAAGTAGCTTTCTGCTTGGCTAGCTAGCTGCGTAGCTGAACACAGAATGTTAGCACACTGTTCTTTGAATGGATAAATGGATCCATCTTGTCGCAATACTTTGGCTAAAGTTGGCATGTTGAATCTTAAATACTCCAGCCAACGACATGAGACATACTAAAACTAGACCGTTCAGATTTTTAAAAAAGTTGTGTCGTGTCTCATCTTATTTATCTGAACCACAGGAGGTTGGTGGCACCTTAATTGGAGAGGACGGGCTCGTGGTAATGGCTGGAGCGGAATAGGTGGAATGGTATCAAATACATTAACCTCTACGGGATCGGTGTCCCGTATACGGGACGGTTGAGCTAACGTGCGCTAATGTGATTAACCTGACGAGTGTAAGTAACAGCAAACATTCCAGGACATAGACATGTCTTATATGGTCAGAAAGCTTAAATTATTGTTAATATAACTGCTTAAATTCTTGTTAATCTAACTGCACTGTCCAATTTACAGTAGCTATTACAGTGAAAAAATACCATGCTATTGTTTGAGGAGAGTGCACAACAACAAAAAACGTATCACGGCAACTGGTTTGATACATTCACCTCTGAAGGTAAATAATGTACTTACATTCAGTAATCTTTCTCTGATTTGTCATCCTAAAGGCCCCAGAGATAAAATGTAGCATAGTTTTGTTTGATAAAATCAATTTTTATATTCAAATGTAGGAACTGGGTTCTACAGTTTGAACCCCTGCTGTCTCTGGCGCCACACCCACCCCCCGCCCGGCCATCTAGATGTGTGAAAGTTAGTGTATAAGCTAATGATCCATCATGTATGACATTCCTGGGAGTGTGTAAGCTTACATTTTGTATTACCATATCATTTTTGTATGTTCTCTATAGTTATGTACTTGATTATTTTTATTTTTATTACATTTTAGTCATGTAGCAGACACTCTTATCCAGAGCGACTTACAGTTAGTGAGTGCATACATTTTTCATACTGGCCCCCCGTGGGAAACGAACCCACAACCCTGGTGTTGCAAGCGCCATGCTCTAGCAACTGAGCTACACAATTGTATCAATTGACCAATTCGGCACATTTGGGAAGACTTGACACAAAATTGTCCAGAATTGCAATGCTTCAGTGGATCAATTTGAAACTTTGCACACACACTGCTCCCATCTAGTGGCCAAAATCGAAATTGCGCCTAAACTGCAATATATTATTGTGGCCTTTCTCTTGCACTTCAAAGATGATGAAGAAAAAAAAAGAGAAAAAAACGCATGTATTTTTGTTTGTATTATCTTTTACCAGATCTGATGTGTTATATTCTCCTACATTAATTTCACATTTCCACAAACTTCAAAGTGTTTCCTTTCAAATGGTATCAAGAATATGCATATCCTTGCTTCAGGTCCTGAGCTACAGGCAGTTAGATTTGGGTATGTCATTTTAGGCCAAAATTGAAAAAAGGATCCGATCCTTAAGAGGTTTTAAACACATGGTTTCCATGTGTTTGATGCCATTCCATTGGCTCCGTTCCAGCCATTATTATGAGCCGTCCTCCCTTCAGCAGCCTCCACTGATCTGAACAGTGCTTTGTGGCTATTCCGTGCCAGTACATTTGTGTGAACTGAAGTAGCTAGCTAGCTAGCCAATATCACTGTAGTTTCCAAACACCAGAAATGTAACACAAGGTCAAGTAATGTTATACACATAAGTTAGCTAGTTACGACTAACTAGTGAAGCAACATTTTATATTCAAATGAAACAAACCAATGTCACAGTCTGCTAACAAACTACTAGCTAACGTTAGCTAAACTCATTAACTGCACTTGCTTCCTGACTCTCTGCGTCTACGTTACAGGGATCTTCAATGCTGCAGAAATTTTTTGGTACCCTTCCCGAGATCTGTGCCTCGACACAATCCTGTCTCGGAGCTCTACGGACAATTCCTTCAACCTCATGGCTTGGTTTTTGCTCTGACATGCACTGTCAACTGTGACAGGTGTGTGCCTTTCCAAATCATGTACAATCAATTGAATTTACCACAGGTGGACTCCAATCAAGTAGAAACGTTTCAAGGATGATCAGTGGAAACAGGATGCACCCGAGCTCAATTTCGAATCTCATTGCAAAGGGTCTGAATACTTATGTACTGTAAATACGTTTTTTTTTGTTTTTTTTAAATACATTTTAGAATAAGGCTGTAATGTAACAACATGTGGAAAAAGTAATGGGGTCTGAAGAATTTCCAAATGCACTGTATATCTAGCAAGACATATTATCTAGCTAACTATGTCTTACCTTTTCATTAGAAAAAAAGCAAATTCTGGTTCGGTTTTTAATCCCTTCAACTCCCTTAGTTCTCTCCACTGTGTGACCACAAATCCGAGGTTTACGCTCTTCTTGGCCCGGGCTCTATAGCTTTTCGTTTTTTTGCCTGTCTGCTTTCAAATGTCTCTGTTTCTTTGGCTTAGATGAAGGAGTAACGTTAGTTGCTGCTGGGTCAGGTAATTTGCCCCTCGCGTCTGCCATGTCTGTAAGCTAGCTATCTCCGCTAGCCATTAGCCAAGTGTTGGCCACGGACTGACAGAAAACACATCACTCATTTTGCGCACCATAAAATCTGGCGGGAAAATCCGACCCGACAGGGAAAATGAAATCCAATGAATAAAGTGGTTCTTAGGCAGGCTAGAGGTGCAATATTGTTACTGTTGCATCACATTGGATGACCACTAGCGACTTATTGGAGCTTTTGAACATTAAAAAAATACCAAAAGTGACATATTGCAACTTTAAATTAATAGTACTACTGGGTAGTGAGAATGATGTAATGGACATTATATCGAACAATACTCCAGAGAGACTTCTGCCGACTCCTCCCCATGCTACAGGCGGTGTTCAATGGATCATAATTCCCAGTTTCCCCAAGTATTCCCTGGTTCATCACTGTCAGTGGGTTTACTAATGCTGCTTGGAGGGCTGCTCCGGCACCCCACTATGTCAATATCCCTAGGGTCATATTTAGTACACTGATTAAAAAGATAGCATGTGTGTGTGTCTGTTCACATTTATGCATGGGTGTGTGTTTGCAAACCTCGTTGTGTATGGAGAGAGGGAGCGAAGGAAAGCGAGAGAGAGATGGAGAGAGAGATGGAGGGGGGAGCAGAGAAAAGAGCGCTATCAAATGAGGACTTCAAAGACTATCATCCGCGTCTCCAGGGTAATTTGAGATCCTGCATTCTTTCGAACTTCAAAGGGTCCACTGCGTGTTGGAATACTGCAAAGGGGGAGGGGGGGGGGGGGGGGGGTGAGAGAATCTGATTTCTCTAATAAATGCTGACACCAGGCCTGTTTGATATTAGGTTCAGGGAACAGTTTGATTTGTTATAGCCTTTTGAAAGTGTTCGGATGACCTTCAGAGAAACAGCCTGACTAGTAGAGTACAACCAAGCTGCCGAGGAGGAAGGAAAGACAGGTAGGGAGAGAGAGAGAGAGAGATAGTGGATAAACTGATCCAGAACGATACCCAGCCCAAAAATGACTAGTAAATGGGTTTTGATCAACTGATCAGTGTAACTAATTGATTTAATAATTAGCACAAAATCAATTTATCATATTGACAGTAGTCTTGATAAGTCTTTGTCTGGAGTTCTCGATGAGGAATAAGCACAAGAAACACACATGCAAGCACACACACACACACACAAGAGATGGATGGACTTTCCCACGAAGACATGCTGAATATGATTTGAATTGATTTGAGAGGCATGAATAAAAATTATGTGCAGAGAAAATGGGCACACACACACACTTTCAAACACAAGCACACACACATTTCTAAAGTGATTCAAGGTGAAAAACTATATAGATAGTTTTATTTTCTTAAATTCCTTCCCTATTTCTTTCCTTCCTCTCCATGACAAATGATGCCTAATCGGCAGCAATAAACTCCTGTGACTGCTAAAAATCCACACACACACACCACCTCCTGCAGTCTCATTAGTGTCACAATGTGAACAGAGCCATATGGGTGCTGCTACCTGCCAGCTCAGGTGGGTCTTTACAGGGGGGAAAGGCTGTGTTTTCCTCAACATCTGTTTCAACTGGATCAAAGGCCCTTCTGTTTACTTCTCCATCCCTCTCCCTCTGTCACCACTAAAACCTCCCTCACAGACACTTACAGACTAAACTAGTGTGTGTGTGTGTGTGTGTGTGTGTGTGTGTGTGTGTGTGTGTGTGTGTGAGTGTGTGTGTGTGAGTGTCTGTCTCCTCCCCTCTGTCACTTTCTCGTTCCTCTCTTCCCTTCAGGGTGTCACAAACACTCTTCCACTCTAGTTTGTTTTCTGTTTTGGTTCGTTTCTTTGTAGTGAATGTGTTTGACGTGATTTGGTCATTTATCTCCTTTTTCGTACCTCAGCTGTCATTTGAAGTCTAAATATTTTGTGGCGTTGTGTTTTTCTCCTGTTTTGGGATGGTGCAGATCTTCAAGTGGGAGAAAACTGATTTTTCTTTCCGATTACAGTACATTTGCATTGTGTGCGTGCGTGCGTGTGAGTGAGTGCATGTGTATGTCTGCATGTGTGTATTTCTATGTCTCCGTAGGCACGTGTGTGTCTCATGATTGTCATATCAGTCTGTGAGCACATACAGTAGGTGTGTTTTCTCTGTCCAAACCACCCATGTCTACTTAGCAATTACTACATATGAAACCCTGAGCCTTACTGTCTACTTAGCGATTACTACCAGTGGAGGCTGCTGAGGGGAGAACGGCTCATAATAACGTCCGGAACTTAGCAAATGGAATGGCATCAAACACCTGGACTCCGCTCCAGTCATTACCACGAGCCCGTTCTCCCCAGTTAAGGTGCCACCAACCTGTGATTACTACACATATGAAACCCTGAGCCTTACTGTCCAGCCAGCGTGGAATCATCCTCCAGATTTACAGCTTGTAATCAGATGCAAATGGATCCCTTGCTGCTCTGCGAGACCCTAGTAAAACAGGAGTATTGATATGTCATCCACTTTTAGAAAATGATCACATTTGCTTTCGTCTCGGTACCATAGCTGTTATGACATATTGGTATTCAGCTCCTGTATTCTCTCCCTGGAGCCCAGTAGTGTAACCTTTAAGCCAGGTGTTGTTGTTCAACAAGCTCTATTCCCACTGACGGAAGGTTTTCCCTGCATGAAAACACTGTTTACATAGTACACTGTTAGCACATGTATCCAACTCGGTAGAGGAGCTAAAGACTGTAGATAAAGCTTTAGTAACATAGTAATCTCCAGGAGTGATAAGTATAATTTTTGTCTTCATCTGTTGTTGTCTAGTACTGTCTTTTTGCTAGCTAAGGCCATCTACTTTAAGTGCTACTTGGTGTGTGAACTGCTGACCACTCATTACTTGCAGATGATTGTTGACACGTCAACCAGGATTAAGGGGCGGGGCAATTTGTGACTGTTGTGGTTTTGGTAATCAGTGTCAGCCTATCTCAGTTCGCATTCAAGAACGCCAAGTTCATCTCAGCCTATACTGCCCTTCAGTCCCTAGACGTTTTTGGCCCTGACGGAGACATGGATCACCCCAGAGAACACTGCTACTCCAGCTGCTGTCTCTTCATCTGATTACGTTTTCTCTCAGTCCCAGAGCATCTGGTCATGGTGGTGTTGGCACAGGGCTGCTCATTTCTCCTAAGTGGAGATTTTCTCTTTTGTCTCTCACTCACCTGTCCATCTCCTCATTTGAATTCCATGCTGTCACTGTCACTTGTCCACTCAAGCTTAACATTGTTGTCATTTATCGCCCGCCAGTTGCCCTTAGAGAGTTCCTCAACGAGCTTGACACTTTGATAAGCTCATTTCCTGACGATGGCTCACCGCTCTTCGTACTGTGCGACTTCAACCTCCTGACGTCTGCCTTCGATTAATTTCTTTCCAACTCTTTCTTTCCCCTCCTTGCCTCTTTTGACCTCACCCTTTCCCAGTCCCCTCCCATGCACAAGGCAGGCAATACACTACTTATACACTACTTTGTTTCCTTTTCTGTCTCTCTCTCCTCCAACCCTAGCCACTTAGCCCCTACCCAGATTGTCGTAAGCCGTCGCAATCTTTGCTCTCTCTCTCCCACTACTCTCTCCTCTTCTCTCCTATCACCTCTCCCTTCTGCTAAATCCTTCTCCTTCCTGTCACTTGATTCTGCCTCATCGACCCTACTATCCATCTTTAACGCATCCTATGACTCGCACTGCTCCATTTCCTCCTGGTCAGCTCGGCCCTCCCTTCTTGCTCCGTGGCTGAGTGACTCATTGCGAGCTTACAGAACAGGGCTGCGGGCAGCTGAGTGAAAATTGAAGAAAACGAAACTTCTGAAGGACCTATCATCCTTTCACTCCCTCTTCTCTACCTTCTCTTCCTCTGTATCCACTGCTAAAGCCACTCTCTATCACTCTAAATTTCAAGCTTCTGCCTCTAACCCTAAGAAACACTTTTCCACCTTATCCCCCCTCCTTAATCCTCCACCCATCCACTCTAAATTGATGGGTAATGTGAAAGAAAGGCTATAACGACCCCCCCAGCCACATCTAGCTAAGTGGATGGGTCACTATTGTCTAGACATGTACACATGTTCATGAAATACAATAGATTTTTACATTTTAGTCATTTAGCAGACGCTCTTATCCAGATGTCCGTAATCACCCCGAGACACACCTGGCTAACTTGATGGGTCAGGTAATCACATGTAGATAGCTAGCCAATTAACTTAATGGTGCTTTCAAGACAACTGGGAACTTGGAAAATACGAGGTCAAATCATGATGTCGGTGATCTTCAGGTCGGAAAGTCAGGGCTCTAGAAAGAGTTCTGAGTTCCCGAGTTGGAATTCCGAGTTGGTTGACCATTCAAAACGATTTTTCCCAGTCTGAGCTCATTTTTCAGAGTTCCCAGTTGTCTTGAATGCATTGAAGTTGGAAGTCAGAGATTTCCCAGTTCCCAGTTCCAAGTTCCCAGCTGTTTTGAACGCGGCATAGCAATACAAACTGATTGTCATAGCTAGCCACCACGCATGAATCTGCAGGTAGCTAAAGTTAACCAACTAGGTTCAATGTTAGCTAGCTAGCTAATATTAAGCTATAACTAGCAATGCAAATGGATTTCTGAGATACTAATAATATTACTAAAACGATCATACATGTAGCTAGCTAACAGTACACTTTAACTTGCAATCAAAACGATTTTCTGACAAAATTAGAAACTTATATCTGAAAATGTAGCTAGCTAGACTCTTACCCGTATACAGTGCCTTGCAAAAGTATTCATCCCCCTATTTTAAATTGATTTTTATTTCATGTAATGGACATACACAAAATAGTCCAAATTGGTGAAGTGAAATTTAAAAAATATGATCCAATAGGCTTTGATTAAATTTCTAATTTCCTCGCCCACGTGGAAATTCAGTAAGAGTAATGTACAGTGGGGAGAACAAGTATTTGATACACTGCCGATTTTGCAGGTTTTCCTACTTACAAAGCATGTAGAGGTCTGTAATTTTTATCATAGGTACACTTCAACTGTGAGAGACGGAATCTAAAACAAAAATCCAGAAAATCACATTGTATGATTTTTAAGTAATTAATTTGCATTTTATTGTATGACATAAGTATTTGATCACCTACCAACCAGTAAGAATTCCAGCTCTCACAGACCTGTTAGTTTTTCTTTAAGAAGCCCTCCTGTTCTCCACTCATTACCTGTATTAACTGCACCTTTTTGAACTCGTTACCTGTATAAAAGACACGTGTCCACAAACTCAATCAAACAGACTCCAACCTCTCCACTATGGCCAAGACCAGAGAGCTGTGTAAGGACATCAGGGATAAAATTGTAGACCTGCACAAGGCTGGGATGGGCTACAGGACAATAGGCAAGCAGCTTGGTGAGAAGGCAACAACTGTTGGCGCAATTATTAGAAAATGGAAGAAGTTCAAGATGACGGTCAATCAACCTCGGTCTGGGGCTCCATGCAAGATCTCACCTCGTGGGGCATCAATGATCATGAGGAAGGTGAGGGATCAGCCCAGAACTACATGGCAGGACCTGGTCAATGACCTGAAGAGAGCTGGGACCACAGTCTCAAAGAAAACCATTAGTAACACACTACGCCGTCATGGATTAAAATCCTGCAGCGCACGCAAGGTCCCCCTGCTCAAGCCAGTGCATGTCCAGGCCCGTCTGAAGTTCGCCAATGACCATCTGGATGATCCAGAGGAGGAATGGGAGAAGGTCATGTGGTCTGATGAGACATAAATAGAGCTTTTTGGTCTAAACTCCACTCGCCGTGTTTGGAGGAAGAAGAAGAATGAGTACAACCCCAAGAACACCATCCCAACCGTGAAGCATGGTGGTAGAAACATCATTCTTTGGGGATGCTTTTCTGCAAAGGGGACAGGACGACTGCACCGTATTGAGGGGAGGATGGATGGGGCTATGTATCGCGAGATCTTGGCCAACAACCTCCTTCCCTCAGTAAGAGCATTGAAGATGGGTCATGGCTGGGTCTTCCATCATGACAACGACCCGAAACACACAGCCAGGGCAACTAAGGAGGTGCTCCGTAAGAAGCATCTCAAGGTCCTGGAGTGGCCTAGCCAGTCTCCAGACCTGAACCCAATAGAAAATCTTTGGAGGGAGCTGAAAGTCCCTATTGCCCAGCGACAGCCCCGAAACCTGAAGGATCTGGAGAAGGTCTGTATGGAGGAGTGGGCCAAAATCCCTGCTGCAGTGTGTGCAAACCTGGTCAAGACCTACAGGAAACGTATGATCTCTGTAATTGCAAACAAAGGTTTCTGTACCAAATGTTAAGTTCTGCTTTTCTGATGTATCAAATACTTATGTCATGCAATAAAATGCAAATGAATTACTTAAAAATCATACAATGTGATTTTCTGGATTTTTGTTTTAGATTCCGTCTCTCACAGTTGAAGTGTACCTATGATAAACATTACAGACATCTACATGCTTTGTAAGTAGGAAAGTCTGCAACACCACTAAGCAATGGGCACCACCAAGCAAGCGGCACTATGAAGACCAACGAGCTCTCCAAACAGGTCAGGGACAAAGTTGTGGAGAAGTACAGATCAGGGTTGGGTTATAAAAAAATATCCAAAACTTTGAACATCCCACGGGTCACCATTTAAATCCATTATAAAAAAATGGAAAGAATGTGGCACCACAACAAACCTGCCAAGGGAGGGCCGCCCACCAAAACTCACGGTCCCAGCAAGGAGGGCATTAGAAAGGCAACAAAGAGACCAAAGATAACCCTGAAGGAGCTGCAAAGCTCCACAGCGGAGATTTGAGTATCTGTCCATAGGACCACTTTAAGCCGTACACTCCACAGAGCTTGGCTTTATGGAAGAGTGGCCAGAAAAAAAGCCATTGCTTGAAGAAAAAAATAAGCAAACACATTTGGTGTTCGCCAAAAGCCATGTGGGAGACTCCACAAACATAGAACACCATCCCCACAGTGAAGCATGGTGGTGGCAGCATCATGATGTGGTGGGGGGGGGGGTGAATAGTTATGCATGCTCAAGTTTTTTTGTTTGTTTGTTTGTTTCACAAGAAAAAAATATTTTGCATTTTCAAATTGGTAGGCATGTTGTGTAAATCAAATGATACAAACCCCAATTTTTTTTAAATTCCAGGTTGTAAGGCAACAAAATAGGAAAAATGCCAAGGGGGGTGAATACTTTCACACGCCAATGTATTTCAAAAACACTGAGAAATATAGACATTTCATATACTACAAATTATATGACCCTCCCCTGGACTAGATTTAATAAGTACTAACCCCTCCCCGTGACTGAAATTGAAAAAGCATGACTATATACATTTTGATCCATCCCTTAACCACTTAGGCACACCTACACCCTAGCCTCCTTACCCCCTGGAGCCCATCTAGACTCTAGCCTCTTTAAGCCCTGGGGCCCACCCATACCTTACACTCTTTAGCCCCCACAGCCCACCCTACCTGCTTTAACCCCCACAGCCAACCCACACTCTACCCCTCTTACCCCCGGGGCCCACCCATAGCCTACCCACCTCCTACCCACACCCTACTCTCTTTAGCCCCCAGGGCCCACCCACACCCTAACCCCATTAATCCCCGGTGACCACCCACACCTTAGCCTCCTTAACCCACACCCTACCACCTCCCACCCAAACCCTAGCCTCCTTAACCCCCGGGGCCCCACCCACACCCTACCCTCTTTAACCCCCGGGGACCACCCACACCCACACCCTAGCCCCCTTAACCCACACCCTCCTTAACCCACCCCCTAGCCTCCTTAACCCACACCCTAGCCTCCTTAACCCACACCCTAGCCTCCTTAACCCACACCCTAGCCTCCTTAACCTACATCTTAGCCTCCTTAACCCACACTCCAGCCTCCTTAACCCACACCCTAGCCTCCTTAACCCACACCCTAGACTCCTTAACCCACACCCTAGCCTCCTTAACCCACACCCTAGCCTCCTTAACCCACACCCTAGACTTCTTAACCCACACCCTAGCCTCCTTAACCCACACCCTAGCCTCCTTAACCCACACCCTAGCCTCCTTAACCTACACCTTAGCCTCCTTAACCCACACCCTAGCCTCCTTAACCCACACCATAGCCTCCTTAACCCACACCCTAGCCTCTTTAACCCACACCCTAGCCTCCTTAACCCACACCCTAGACTCCTTAACCCACACCCTAGCCTCCTTAACCCACACCCTAGCCTCCTTAACCCACACCATAGCCTCTTTACTACACTAGTGGACCCATCCGCTCATTGTCCAGTTGCCTCAGCATCATGTTCAGCAGGAGACAGACAGCTGAAGCATAAAACAAGGCTGCGGTCTCCAGTCTGCAGTCTGGAGCTGCTACCCACCATCTCCGGCTGAGCTCACCTGCCAGTAAATTCACTGTGACAGGTGCGATCACAGCCTCTCAGCAGGTGGCTGCAGCCTCCCGACAGAGAGGGAAAAGGAAGGTTGGAGTCATAGCTATGAGAGAGGGGCCCCCGCAGCTGCAGCTTGGAGGTACAATATATTCTACGCAGCCAATGGAATAGGACAGTGAACATTGACTACAAGGCTGCAGAAGCTTTTGCCTGCTGTTGAATGTCTTTAGTCAGGACTGTCAGGCTTGGGCTGCTGTCTTGGGAGTTGGGACAGCGCTCCCTTGGAAAGGGATTGTTATTATTATTATTTTATTTTGTTGGGGGTAGATCAGCTTTAATATTGCAGATAGATTGTAGCTTCCATCAATTTAATTGTCTGTATCATTGTATGGATAAAGGACAAAAAAAAAGAACAGTCAGTCTATGAAGTCAAAACATAAGTACCTACAATAAGGTCACCTGATGAGAAGTGGGGTCAAGTGGTCATGTTGAATGTTGTCCCACTGAAAGCATAGTTGAAATGTTGCCTTTTCATGACTATAGATCTCAAGCGTCGACCCTCAGTAAAAACTCACTGAGGGGATTAACTGATCAGATTGTTTTGGTCAATCTCCCTTTCCTCTCTATAATTACAAAAGGCACTCTGAATGAAAGACTGAAGTCAACTCCAAACTGTGATGTTACTGCTGAGTGGACAGTTGCATTGGACAGTTTGGTCTCATTAAAATCCAATTTGTGGTTGAATCAAGCTGGTGCTTCGTTGCTACAACCACATACAGGTCTCAATTGGGATAGAGGTCTCATGTTAAATACTGTTGAAGTAATATGGCTACAAGCTCATCTGCCTCACCTAAAGCCCATTCTTGTGGGAAGCAGCTATAGACCACCAAGTGCTAACAGTCAGTATCTGGATAACGTGTGAAATGCTTGATAATGTATGTGATATCAACAGAGGTATATTTTCTGGGTGATTTAAATATTGACTGGCTTTCATCAAGCTGCCCACTCAAGAAAAAGCTTCAAACTGTAACCACTGCCTGCAACCTGGTTCAGGTTATCAGTCAACCTACCAGGATAGTTACAAACAGCACAGGAATGAAATCAGCAACATGTATTGATAACATCTTTACTAATGCCGCAGAAATTAGCTTGAAAGCAGTATCCAGATCCATCGGATGTAGTGATCACAATATAGTAGCCATATCTAGGAAAACCAAAGTTCCAAAGGCTGGGCCTAATATTGTGTATAAGAGGTCATACAATACGTTTTGTAGTGATTCCTATTTTGTTGATGTAAATAATATTTGTTGGTCCGTGGTGTGTAATGAGGAGCAAACAGACGCTGCACTTGACACATTTATGAAATTGCTTATTCCAGTTACTAATAAGCATGCACCTAGTAAGAAAATGACTGTAAAAACTGTTAAATCCCCATGGATTGATGAGGAATTGAAAGATTGTATGGTTGAGAGGGATGAGGCAAAAGGAATGGCAAATAAGTCTGGCTGCACGACCGATTGGCAAACGTATTGCAAATTGAGAAATTATGTGACTAAACTGAATTAAAAGAAGAAGAAACTACACTATGAAACACATTTTGTGAAAAAAGGAAAACAGCTCCATCATTCATTGAATCAGATGGCTTATTCATCACAAAACCGACTGATATTTCCAACTTTAATGATTTTTTCATTGGCAAGATTAGCAAAAGTAGGCATGACATTCCAGCAACAAATGCTGACACTACACATCCAAGTATATCTGACCAAATTTTGAAAGACAAGCATTGTCATTTTGAATTCCGTAAAGTGAGTTTGGAAGAGGTGAAACAATTATTGTTGTCTATCAACAATGAGAAGCCACTGGGGTCTGACAACTTGGATGGAAAATTACTGAGGATAATATCGGACGATATTACCACTCCTATTTGCCATATTTTCAGTTTAAGCCTACTAGAAAGTGTGTGCCCCCAGGCCTGGAGGGAAGCAAAAGTAATTCCACTACCTAAGAATAGTAAAGCCCCCCTTTACTGGCTCAAATAGCCAACCAATCAGCCTGTTACCAACCCTTACTAAGCTTTTGGAAAAAAAATTGTTTGACCAGATACAATGCTATTTTACAGTAAACAAATTGACAACAGACTTTCAGCACGCTTATAGGGAAGGATGTTCAACAAGCACTTACCCAAATGACTGATGATTGGCTTAGAGAAATTGATGATAAAAAGATTGTGGGGGCTGTTTTGTTAGACTTCAGTGCGGCTTTTGACATTATCGATCATATTCTGCTGCTGGAAAAACGTATGTGTTATGGCTTTACACCCCCTGCTATATTGTGGATAAAGAGTTACCTGTCAAACAGAACACGGAGGGTGTTCTTTTTTGTTGTGTTTTTTTGTTTTTTAACCCCCTATTTCTCCCCAATTTTGATCTTGTCTCATCGCTGCAACTCCCCAACGGGCTCGGGAGGTGAAGGTCGAGTCATGTGTCCTCTGAAACATGACCCGCCTAACCACGCTTCTTAACACCCACCCGCTTAACTCAGAAGCCAGCCGAGGAAACACCGTTCAACTGACGACTGAGGTCAGCCTGCAGGCACCCGGCCCGCCACAAGGAGTCGCTAGAGCGCGATGAGCCAAGTAAAGCCCACCCGGCCAAACCCTCCCCTAACCCTAACCCAATTGTGCGCCGCCCTATGGGACTCCTGATCACGGCCAGTTGTGATACAGCCCGGGATCAAACCCGGGTCTGTAATGACGCCTCTGTGCCTTAGAACGCTGCGCCACTCGGGAGGGCCACAGAGGGTGTTCTTTAATGGAAGCCTCTCCAACAAAATCCAGGTAGAATCAGGAATTCCCCAGGGCAGCTGTCTAGGCCCCTTACTTTTTTCAATCTTTACTAACGACAGGCCACTGGCTTTGAGTAAAGCCAGTGTGTCTATGTATGCGGATGACTCAACACTATACACATCAGCTACCACAGAGACTGAAATGACAGCAACACTTAAAGAACTGCAGTTAGTTTAAGAATGGGTGGCAAGGAATAAGTTAGTCCTAAATATTTCAAAAACTAAAAGCATTGTATTTGGGACAAATCGTTTGCTAAACCCTGAACCTCAACTAAATCTTGTAATGAATAATGTTAAGGAAATTGAGCAAGTTGACTAGACTAAACTTCTTGGAGTAACCATGGATTGTAAACTGTCATGGTCAAAACATGTTGATACAACAGTAGCTAAGATGGGGAGAAGTCGGTCCATAATAAAGCGCTGCTCTACCTTCTTAACAGCACTATCAACAAGGCAGGTCCTACAGGCCCTAGTTTTGTCACACCTGGACTACTGTTTAGTCATTTGGTCAGGTGCCACAAAAAGGGAATTTGGAAAATTGCAATTAGCTCAGAACAGGGCAGCACGGCTGGCACTTGGATGTACACAGAGAGCTAACATTAATAATATGCATTTCAATCTCTCCTGGCTCAAAGTGGAGGAGAGATTGACTTCATCACTATTTGTATTTGTGAGAGGTATTGACATGTTGAATGCACCGAGATGTCTGTTTGAACTACTGGCGCACAACTCGGACACCATGCATACCCCACAAGACATGCCACCAGAGGTCTCTTCACAGTCCCCAAGTCCAGAACAGACTATGGGAGGCGCACAGTACTACATAGAGCCATGACTACATGGAACTCTATTCCACATCAAGTAACTGATGCAAGTAGTAAAATGTGATTTAAAAAACAGATACAAATACACCTTATGGAACAGCGGGGACTGTGAAACAACACAAACATAGGCACAGACACATGCATACACACAATAACATACGCACTATACACACACGTACACATGGATTTTGTATTGTAGATATGTGGTAGTGGTGGAGTAGGGGCCTGAGGGCACACAGTGTGTTGTGAAATCTGTGAATGTATTGTAATGTTTTAAAAATAGTATAACTGCCTTAATTTTGCTGTATCACTTCCTAGTTAAATAAAGGTTAATAAAAAATAAAAAAAAGTAGATATTTAGCAGGTTTGTTGGAGTGTAAACATGTATTTTGATGCTTTAATTCTGACAGGAGCGGTTCTTAAGTATGTCATGACCCAGTGGGATGGAGGAGAGGCGTTCTGGTCTTTGCAGGGAGGGAATTAAGAGTAGGTTTCTAAAAATAGAGCCTGGAGCTCAGGGTCAGTCCAAATGTTTTTTGATGCTAGTGGCGGGGGGCGGGGGGCTTGTGTGTGTGTGCGAGTGTGTGTGCGTGCGTGTGTGTGTGTGTGTGTGTGTGTGTGTGTGTGTGTGTGTGTGTGTGTACGTGTGTGTGGACGTGTGTGTGGAGGGGGGATAACTAGGCTTATGGCTGGGGTTTATATCTCATCAACCGGGTACCAAAGTCAGTGGCCCAAAAACGACAAAACCCATTGGCCCCCATTTCTTAGCGTTATACTCTTTCCCCAAATGAAAAAGTAGAGGAATAATCCCTTTGTTTAAATGTTTTTTCAATTTTTTCTGCCTCTGCCCTGCTTTTCCAGATCGAGGTGAGGATGATGATGATGATGAAGAGACTGGAATGAAACGAGAGGGAAGTTGAGCATGGCATTCCATGACACCATTGTGTTCCTCTGTTAAACTTTGTTGTGCATAGTTACTTCTCTCACTTTTCCTTCCCGTTGCCAATGGAAGTGTTTTTTACTTCACCCAGGTACAAACACACTAGGGAGGGAAACCGCTAATCCCCTCCCACTCCACCCTCCCCACTTCCCCACCCCATCTCAGCTCCAACACCATTGCAACTCAGCAAATGTAGGAGAGATTGGTTTCATTTTCTGGCCCCCGCCTCAGCTCACAGACTCATGCATGTTTCATCACATCTCCCACTCCCCAGCCCCACACCCCAAAGCCGCTGCTGCACAATGTTATTGATTGGGGTGATTAAGCCATCAAACTGTTATAAAGAGTTTAATATTTTAAAGGCGTTACTGCTTTTTCCTCCTTTACGGTAGGGTGACCTGCTAGAAGGGTTTGTTAGTTTCCACTTCTACTTCCAGTCCCATAGGAACGTTTGATATTGAAGACCGACATGTTCTCATGCGATCAAATGCCTAACGCAGTACCTGTACTTAGTTTCATCAGCCAATCAGCTGACTTTGCCAAAAGGTTCAAACTCATTAGCGAGAATGAGAGGATCGTATTGGTAACCACCTAAAACTGGGATGTGTCCGATTAGTTGACCTATTTGTTGATGGTAATTCTCATAGATCTCTGGAGACTGGCAGTATTGATGGTTCAGCTGTAATTGTAAGGAGTGCAGCTTGGAATCTAGAGTCTCATCCCACCGCATTTGTAATGGGTTTACTTTTTTGAAATTAACCCCTGAGATGGATTCCTCTCTCCTCTTATCCTCCCCAGTGTGATACATGTCTTCAGTTAGTGTCATGGTATTCATAATAAATGGCAAAATATCTATTTTTAAGTATTTTCTGATTTAGAGGATGACTGTGGAGAAAGATAGAGATAGATTGGGTCAAAGGGCACTAGGCCAGGTTCGAACTGTTTCACTATTCAACTACAACAGTGTGTGTGTGTGTGTGTGTGTGGATGCATTTGTTACACATTAGTAAAGGCTATAAAGGAATACAGGACATCTGAACTATTTCAGGTCACATACTGATTTTAATAATAGTAAGGAAATGCCCATCCACCAGCTGAATGGCTTGGGTTAGTACAGAGAGGTGACGCATATAATTAGACTGTTCTACATTAGTACCAGACCATTGGCCTTGTTTCAGTTATTCTGGTGTTCTCCTTCAGGGCACACACACACACACACATACACACACCTGGTTAACACGCTTGAGCAGTGCCCCGATCACTGTGATCACATGTGACAAACCGCAGCGGCACGAAATCAATATACTACTCTTCTGGGGCAGAGGGATTAATGCTCTACCGGAGTGTGTGTGTGTGTGTGTGTGTGTTTGTGCGTGCGTGTGGGTGTGCATGTGTGTGCGTGCCTGTGGACCCGTTTATACCTTGCACTAACATGTGCCCTGCATCCTGATTTGGTCCACATTATGATTGTGTCTATATTTTATGTAGACGATAAAATGATTGTGATACATTGTATCTGGATAGATAAAGACAGGCTTTGGAGGCTCAACCCCCCGTTGCCATGGGGTAATGTGTGGTCCGGAGGTCAACCCCCCGTTGCCATGGGGTAATGTGTGGTCCCGAGGCTCAATCCCCCCGTTGCCATAGGGTAATGTGTGGTCTGGAGTCAGGAGCATTACCGTTGCGCCAGACTCCTTCACATGGTTCCTGTCCCCATCTGTTCTCCATAAGTTTGTCATGAGGGTGATCCTGTGCAAATAAACAACTCAGACTGCCTTTGAGAGTTTTCCTCAAAGCATAATTTCAAGGAAGGTGTCAGAAGGGAATTACATTCAAATCAATCTGCTTTGTATCTTAAAGATGAAACCGTTTCCTTTTACACAAGAAAGAAAGAAAGAAAGAAAGAAAGAAAGAAAGAAAGAAAGAAAGAAAGAAAGAAAGAAAGAAAGAAAGAAAGAAAGAAAGAAAGAAAGAAAGAAAGAAAGAAAAAACGGAAACTAAGACCGAAAGAAAGAAGCAAAGACAAAAATAAAGAAATAGGAGAGGTGGGTAGGCTTGGTAGAGAAAGTTAGAGATCGTGAGTGAGAGTGTGTGTGGGAGACATATACCGTTTGGTTCAGGCAGGGGGGAGTTGCAGAACTCAGCCGGTTTCTCCTGAGGGAGAATGTTCACAGCTATATTCACACAACTCAGAGGGAAGAGTTAGTTAGAGCTGGCTTTGTTTGTCTTGGACTACCTCCCCCTTGCCACGATAACAGTTCTGTCAATATGGGAGAAGCAGAAGCTTGGAGAGGTTTTATTTCATGAGTTTTAATGAGCTTATTTAGTGTATATATCAGATATTCCGCACAGTTGTGAATGAGGTAGTATATTTGGATCAGGTTGTTTTTGTTTATTACTTTCATTTTTTGTTTTTATTTTATTAATGAGTTAGGGTTTTATTCAATGTAACCATCAGATATTCTATTTTAAAGTAATAATACAATCTCAGTCTAGTGCACTCAGTATAGTACACTAAGTCTAGTACACTCTGTCTAGTACACTCAGTCTAGTACACTCAGTCTAGTACACTCAGTCTGGTAGACTAAGTCTAGTATACTCAGTCTAGTACACTCAGTCTAGTACACTCAGTCTAGTAGACTCAGTCTAAAACACTCAGTCTAGTTCACTCAGTCTAGTACAGTCAGTCTAGTAGACTCAGTCTAGTACACTCAGTATAGTACACTCAGTCTAGTACACTCAGTATAGTACACTCAGTCTAGTAAACTCAGTCTAGTACACTCAGTAAAGTACACTCTGTCTAGTTGACTCAGTCTAGTACACTCAGTATAGTACACTCAGTCTAGTACACTCAGTCTAGTACACTCAGTCTAGTACACTCAGTAAAGTACACTCTGTTTAGTTCACTCAGTCTAGTACACTCAGTATAGTACACTCAGTTTAGTACACTCAGTCTAGTAGACTCAGTCTAGTAGACTCAGTCTAGTACACTCAGTCTAGTCCACTCAGTCTAGTAGACTCAGTCTAGTACGCTTAGTCTAGTAAACTCAGTATAGTACACTCAGTCTAGTACACTCAGTCTAGTACACTCAGTCTAGTACACTCAGTCTAGTTCACTCAGTCTAGTACAGTCAGTCTAGTAGACTCAGTCTAGAGGACTCAGTCTAGTACACTCAGTCTAGTACACTCAGTCTAGTACACTCAGTCTGGTACACTCAGTCTAGGAGACTCAGTCTAGGAGACTCAGTCTAGTACACTCAGTCTAGTACACTCAGTCTAGTACACTCAGTCTGGTACACTCAGTCTAGTACACTCAGTCCAGTACACTCAGTCTAGTACACTCAGTAAAGTACACTCTGTCTAGTTCACGCAGTTTAGTAGACTCATTCTAGTATGGATAGAATGAGTCTACTAGTTGACTAACCATGGATAACTAGGTTGTAGGTAAGTATTGTATTTGGCGGACCCCGGCGAAGCACGAGTGCTAGCTAACCCACTACTTGGACCAACAAAGCTAGCTAGCTAGCGGGTAGCTACTGGTAACTTTTAGCAACTGTGGTTAGTTGTTTCCAATGTTATTTCACGCTTAAGAGTACCTGTAATTGAGCCAGCTTGCTACCTACCATTCAGCTGTTTTTCTAACCTCATTATCCGAGGCATTAACGTTAGGTGGTTGGTAGCTGTACTTAGTTACAGCTACTGATTGCAGTCTGCCACCCAGTTAGCTGGCGTTGGGTAAGTTTGGCTTTATACTTAGTTTGGGCTTTGTCGAGTAAGGCTTAAACTATGTATTTAGATTGTAGTTAGGTATTATAGGTAGGCATCGTGGGCTGTATATTATTAGGTATTATAGGTAGGCATCGTGGGCTGTTGTGGGTAGTTGCTGTATGTAGTTATTGTAGGTTACTTTTGTGTTCGGCGGTGCCGGGTGTAGCACGAAGCTAGCTAGCTAACTCACCTCCTGGACTAGCTGGCTAGTAGCTATTAGCAACGGTAGCAACTAAATACAATATCCTTTTAGCCAGCTACAGTCGTTCGCAGCGACGCTGTTTTTCAAACAAAGTCAACACAGCAGCCATTGCTAGCTAGCCAACACTACCAGCTGGCTGTACTGTGGTAGCTAAATACAATATCTTTGTGCTAGCTAGCCAACGTTTAATCATTGCTGCGTTATGAAAGAACTAGACACGGACACGAATTATCTGTTTAGTGTGTTAACACACTATTGGTAGTTTGTTGTAACCAAGTATTGGTGCTAAACTGTGTGTTATTGGATGCCAGCATGCTAGTTAGCTATGGCGTCATAGTTAGCTAGCTGAATAAAGTAAGTTGAGTCTAGTCCTTGAAACATTGAACCGCTGTAGTTTACATCAATTCTAATTTCTAAAGTGGAAGTTGGGAGAGTTTTATTTGGGTGGTTCAGTGAAACAATTATAGTTTCTGAAGTGGAAGTTGGGAGTTATATTTTTTTTTTGGTGAGGGAGGCCTTGCTCTCTCCTTTCCCAGATGTTTAGTTCATTTCATTCCGATCTCCTCTGCATTATTGTAGCCATCTGCTACAGCCTGTCAACTATGCCTCTGCCTATCCCTGTTCTCTCCTCTCCGCACAGGCTACACAAACGCCTCACACCGCGTGGCTGCTGCCTCTCTAACCTGGTGGTCCCTGCACGCACCACACACCTGGAGTTCCAGGTCTCAGGCAGCCTCTGGAACTGCCGTTCTGCTGACTTCATCCCAGCCTATGCTACCCTCCAGTCCCTCGACTTCCTGGTGCTGACGGAAACATGGATTACCACTGAAAACACTGCTACTCCTACTGCTCTCTCCTCGTCTGACCATGTGTTCTCGCATACCCCGAGAGCATCTGGTCAGAGGGGTGGTGGCACAGGAATCCTCATCTCTCCCAAGTGGTCATTCTCAATTTTTCCCCTAACCCATCTGTCTATCTCCTCATTTGAATTCCACGCTGTCACAGTCACTAGCCCATTTAAGCTTAATATCCTTGTCATCTATCGCCCTCCAGGTTCCCTTGGAGAGTTCATCAATGAGCTTGACGCCTTGATAAGTTCCTTTCCTGAGGATGGCTCACCCTTCACAGTTTTGGGGGATTTCAACCTCCCTACGTCTACATTTGACTCATTTCTCTCTGCCTCCTTCTTTCCACTCCTCTCCTCTTTTGACCTCTCCCTCTCACCGTCCCCCCCTACTCACAAGGCAGGCAATACGCTTGACTTCATCTTTACTAGATGTTGCTCTTCTACTAATCTCACTGCAACTCCCCTCCATGTCTCCGACCACTACTTTGTATCCTTTTCTCTCTCGCTCTCCTCCAACACTACTCACTCTGCCCCTACACAGATGGTAACGCGCCGCCGCAACCTTCGCTCTCTCTCTCCCACTACTCTCTCCTCTTCCATCCTATCATCCCTTCTGCTCAATCCTTCTCCCTCCAATCTCCTGATTCTGCCTCCTCAACCCTCCTCTCCTCCCTTTCTGCATCCTTTGACTCCCTGTGTCCCCTATCCTCCCGGCCGGCTCGGTCCTCCCCTCCAGCTCCATGGCTTGACGACTCATTGCGAGCTCACAGAACAGAGCTCCGGGCAGCTGAGCGGAAATGGAAGAAAACTAAACTCCCTGCCGACCTGGCATCTTTTCACTCCCTCCTCTCTACATTTTCTTCATCTGTTTCTGCTGCTAAGGCCACTTTCTACCACTCTAAATTCCAAGCATCTGCCTCTAACCCTAGGAAGCTCTTTGCCACATTCTCCTCACTGCTGAATCCTCCCCCCCACCCCCCCCCCCTCCTCCCTCTCTGTGGATGACTTCGTCAACCACTTTGAAAAGAAGGTTGACGACATCCGATCCTCGTTTGTTAAGTCTAATGACACTGCTGGTCCTGCTCACACTGCCCTACCCTATGCTTTGACTTATTTCTCCCCTCTCTCTCCAGATAAAATCTTGCGACTAGTGACTGCAGGCCGCCCAACAACCTGCCCGCTTGACCCCATCCCCTCCTCTCTTCTCCAGACCATCTCCGGTGACCTTCTCCCCTACCTCACCTCGCTGATCAACTCATCCTTGACCGCTGGCTATGTCCCTTCCGTCTTCAAGAGAGCGAGAGTTGCACCCCTTCTCAAAAAACCAACACTCGATCCCACTGATGTCAACAACTACAGACCAGTATCCCTTCTTTCTTTTCTTTCCAAAACTATTGAGCGTGCCGTCTTTAGCCAACTCTCTTGCTATCTCTCTCAGAATGACCTTCTTGATCCAAACCAGTCAGGTTTCAGGACTGGTCATTCAACTGAGACTGCTCTTCTCTGTGTCACGGAGGCTCTCCGCACTGCTAAAGCTAACTCTCTCTCCTCTGCTCTTGTCCTTCTAGACCTGTCTGCTGCCTTTGATACTGTGAACCATCAGATCCTCCTCTCCACCCTCTCCGAGCTGGGCATCTCCGGCGCGGCTCACTCCTGGATTGCGTCCTACCTGACCGGTCGCTCCTACCAAGTGGCGTGGCGAGAAGCTGTCTCCGCACCACGTGCTCTCACCACTGGTGTCCCCCAGGGCTCAGTTCTAGGCCCTCTCCTTTTCTCCCTATACACCAAGTCACTTGGCTCTGTCATATCCTCACATGGCCTCTCCTATCATTGCTACGCTGACGATACACAACTAATCTTCTCCTTTCCCCCTTCTGATAACCAGGTGGCGAATCGCATCTCTGCATGTCTGGCAGACATATCAGTATGGATGACGGATCACCACCTCAAGCTGAACCCTGGCAAGACGGAGCTGCTCTTCCTCCCGGGGAAGGACTGCCCGTTCCATGATCTCGCCATCACGGTTGACAACTCCGTTGTGTCCTCCTCCCAGAGTGCGAAGAGCCTTGGCGTGACCCTGGACAACACCCTGTCGTTCTCCGCTAACATCAAAGCGGTGACCCAGGCACTTGTCATCTCCCGTCTGGATTACTGCAACTCGCTGTTGGCTGGGCTCCCTGCCTGTGCCATTAAACCCCTACAACTCATCCAGAATGCCGCAGCCCGTCTGGTGTTCAACCTTCCCAAGTTCTCTCACGTCACCCTCCTCCTCCGCACACTCCACTGGCTTCCAGTTGAAGCTCGCATCCGTTACAAGACCATGGTGCTTGCCTATGGAGCAGTGAGGGGAACGGCACCTCCGTACCTTCAGGCTCTGATCAGTCCCTACACCCAAACGAGGGCATTGCGTTCATCCACCTCTGGCCTGCTGGCTCCCCTTCCTCTGCGGAAGCATAGTTCCCGCTCAGCCCAGTCAAAACTGTTCGCTGCTCTGGCACCCCAATGGTGGAACAAGCTCCCTCACGACGCCAGGACAGCGGAGTCACTCACCACCTTCCGGAGACATTTGAAACCCCACCTCTTTAAGGAATACCTGGGATAGGATAAAGTAATCCTTCTAAAAAAAAAAAAAAAATTTGGAAAGTGGTTATCCCACTAGCTATAGGGTGAATGCACCAATTTGTAAGTCGGTCTGGATAAGAGCGTCTGCTAAATGACGTAAATGTGCCATGAGCAAGGCACTTAACCCTAATTGCTCCTGTATGTCGCTCTGGATAAGAGCGTCTGCTAAATGACTAAAATGTAAATGTAAAATGTAGTACACTCAGTCTAGTAGACTCAGTTTAGTAGACTCAGTCTAGTACACTCAGTCTAGTAACTCAGTCTAGTACACTCAGTCTAGTCCACTCAGTCTTGTAGACTCAGTCTAGTACGCTTAGTCTAGTACACTCAGTATAGTACACTCAGTCTAGTACACTCAGTCTAGTACACTCAGTCTAGTCCACTCAGTCTAGGAGACTCAGTCTAGTGCACTCAGTCTAGTACACTCAGTCTAGTACAATCCGTCTAGTACACTCAGTCTGGTACACTCAGTCTAGTACACTCAGTCTAGTACACTCAGTAAAGTACACTCTGTCTAGTTTCTCAGTCTAGTACACTCAGTCTAGTACACTCAGTCTAGTACACTCAGTAAAGTACAATCTGTCTAGTTCACTCAGTCTAGTACACTCAGTATAGTAGACTCAGTCTAGTACGCTTAGTCTAGTACACTCAGTATAGTACACTCAGTCTAGTACACTCAATCTAGTACACTCAGTATAGTACACTCAGTTTAGTACACTCAGTCTAGTACACTCAGTCTAGTAGACTCAGTCTAGTACACTCAGTCTAGTCCACTCAGTCTAGTAGACTCAGTCTAGTACGCTTAGTCTAGTACACTCAGTATAGTACACTCAGTCTAGTACACTCAATCTAGTACACTCAGTCTAGTACACTCAGTCTAGTTCACTCAGTCTAGTACAGTCAGTCTAGTAGACTCAGTCTAGTACACTCAGTGTAGTACACTCAGTATAGTACTCTCAGTCTAGTACACTCAATCTAGAGGACTCAGTCTGGTACACTCAGTCTAGGAGACTCAGTCTAGGAGACTCAGTCTAGTACACTCAGTCTAGTACACTCAGTCTAGTACACTCAGTCTGGTACACTCAGTTTAGTACACTCAGTCTAGTACACTCAGTCTAGTAACTCAGTCTAGTACACTCAGTCTAGTCCACTCAGTCTTGTAGACTCAGTCTAGTACGCTTAGTCTAGTACACTCAGTATAGTACACTCAGTCTAGTACAGTCAGTCTAGTACACTCAGTCTAGTCCACTCAACCTAGGAGACTCAGTCTAGTGCACTCAGTCTAGTACACTCAGTCTGGTACACTCAGTCTAGGATGATCAGTCTAGTACAGTCAGTAAAGTACACTCTGTCTAGTACACTCAGTTTAGTAGACTCAGTCCAGTACACTCAGTCTAGTACACTCAGTTTAGTACACTCAGTCTAGTATACTCAGTCTAGTAGACTCAGTCTAGTACACTCAGTCTAGTCCACTCAGTCTAGTAGACTCAGTCTAGTACGCTTAGTCTAGTACACTCAGTATAGTACACTCAGTCTAGTACACTCAGACTAGTATAATCAGTCTAGTAGACTCAGTCTAGTACACTCAGTCTAGTCCACTCAGTCAAGTAGACTCAGTCTAGTATGCTTAGTCGAGTAAACTCAGTATAGTACACTCAGTCTAGTACACTCAGTCTAGTAGACTCAGTGTAGAACACTCAGTATTGTACACTCAGTCTAGTACAATCAGTCTAGTCCACTCAGTCTAGTAGACTCAGTCTAGTACGCTTAGTCTAGTAGACTCAGTCTAGTACACTCAGTCTAGTCCACTCAGTCTAGTACACTCAGTCTAGTACTCTCTGTGTAGTAGACTCAGTCTAAAACACTCAGTCTAGTAGACTCAGTCTAGTTCACTCAGTCTAGTACAGTCAGTCTAGTAGACTCAGTCTAGTACACTCAGTATTGTACACTCAGTCTAGTACAATCAGTCTAGTCCGCTCAGTCTAGTACACTCAGTCTAGTACACTCAGTCTAGTACACTCAGTCTAGTACACTCAGTCTGGTCCGCTCAGTCTAGTAGACTCAGTCAAGTACACTCAGTCTAGTACACTCAGTAAAGTACACTCTGTCTAGTTCACTCAGTCTAATACACTCAGTATAGTACACTCAGTCTAGTAGACTCAGTCTAGTACACTCTGTCTAGTTCACTCAGTCTAGTACACTCAGTATAGTACACTCAGTCTAGTACACTCAGTCAAGTACAATCAGTCTAGTACACTCAGTAAAGTACACTGTGTCTAGTTCACTCAGTCTAGTACACTCAGTATAGTACACTCAGTCTAGTCCATTCAGTCTAGTAGACTCAGTCTAGTACGCTTAGTCTAGTACACTCAGTATAGTACACTCAGTCTAGTACACTCAGTCTAGTACAGTCAGTGTAGTACAGTCAGTCTAGTCCACTCAGTCTAGTAGACGCAGTCTAGTACGCTTAGTCTAGTACACTCAGTATAGTACACTCAGTCTAGTAGACTCAGTCTAGTACACTCAGTCTAGTTAACTAAGTCTAGTTCACTCAGTCTAGTACAGTCAGTCTAGTAGACTCAGTCTAGTACACTCAGTCTAGTACACTCAGTCTAGTACACTGAGTTAAGTACACTCTGTCTAGTCACTCAGTTTAGTACACTCAGTAAAGTACACTCGGTCTAGTTCACTCAGTCTAGTACACTCAGTATAGTACACTCAGTCTAGTAGACTCAGTCTAGTAACTCTGTCTAGTTCACTCAGTCTAGTACACTCAGTATAGTACACTCAGTCTAGTACACTCAGTCTAGTACACTCAGTCGAGTACACTCAGTAAAGTACACTCTGTCTAGTTCACTCAGTCTTGTACACTCAGTATAGTACACTCAGTTTAGTACACTCAGGCTAGTACACTCAGTCTAGTAGACTCAGTCTAGTACACTCAGTCTAGTCCACTCAGTCTAGTAGACTCAGTCTAGTACGCTTAGTCTAGTACACTCAGTATAGTACACTCAGTCTAGTACACTCATTCTAGTACAGTCAGTCTAGTAGACTCAGTCTAGTCCACTCAGTCTAGTAGACTCAGTCTAGTACGCTTAGTCTAGTACACTCAGTGTAGTACACTCAGTCTAGTACACTCAGTCTAGTACACTCAGTATAGTACACTCAGTCTAGTTCACTCAGTCTAGTACAGTCAGTCTAGTAGACTCAGTCTAGTACACTCAGTCTAGTACACTCAGTCTAGTACACTCAGTAAAGTACACTCTGTCTAGTTCACTCAGTTTAGTAGACTCAGTCTAGAACGCTTAGTCTAGTACACTCAGTATAGTACACTCAGTCTAGTACACTCAGTCTAGTACACTCAGTCTAGTCCACTCAGTCTAGGAGACTCAGTCTAGTACACTCAGTCTAGTACACTCAGTCTAGTACACTCAGTCTAGTAAACTCAGTCTGGTACACTCAGTCTAGGACACTCAGTCTAGTACACTCAGTTTAGTACACTCAGTCTAGTATACTCAGTCTAGTAGACTAAATCTAGTACACTCAGTCTAGTCCACTAAGTCTAGTAGACTCAGTCTAGTACACTCTGTCTAGTTCACTCAGTCTAGTACACTCAGTATATTACACTCAGTCTAGTACACTCAGTCTAGTACACTCAGTCTAGTACACTCAGTAAAGTACACTCTGTCTAGTTCACTCAGTCTAGTACACTCAGTATAGTACACTCAGTTTAGTACACTCAGTCTAGTACACTCAGTCTGGTAGACTCAGTCTAGTACACTCAGTCTAGTACACTCAGTCTAGTAGACTCAGTCTCGTATGCTTAGTCTAGTACACTCAGTATAGTACACTCAGTCTAGTACACTCAGTCTAGTACAGTCAGTCTAGTAGACTCAGTCTAGTCCACTCAGTCTAGTAAAATCAGTCTAGTACGCTTAGTCTAGTACACTCAGTATAGTACACTAAGTCTAGTACACTCAGTCTAGTACACTCAGTCTAGTACACTCAGTCTAGTTCACTCAGTCTAGTACAGTCAGTCTAGTAGACTCAGTCTAGTACACTCAGTCTAGTACACTCAGTCTAGTACACTCAGTCTAGTACACTCAGTAAAGTACACTCTGTCTAGTTCACTCAGTTTAGTAGATTCAGTCTAGTACACTCAGTCTAGTAGACTCAGGTTAGTACACTCAGTCTAGTACACTCAGTCTAGTCCACTCAGTCTAGTAGACTCAGTCTAGTACGCTAAGTCTAGTACACTCAGTATAGTACACTCAGTCTAGTACACTCAGTCTAGTACACTCAGTCTAGTACACTCAGTAAAGTACACTCAGTCTAGTTCACTCAGTCTAGTACAGTCAGTCTAGTAGACTCAGTCTAGTACACTCAGTCTAGTACACTCAGTCTAGTAGACTCAGTGTAGAACACTCAGTATTGTACACTCAGTCTAGTACAATCAGTCTAGTCCACTCAGTCTAGTACACTCAGTCTAGTACGCTTAGTCTAGTAGACTAAGTCTAGTACACTCAGTCTAGTCCACTCAGTCTAGTACACTCAGTCTAGTACTCTCTGTGTAGTGGACTCAGTCTAAAACACTCAGTCTAGTAGACTCAGTCTAGTTCACTCAGTCTAGTACAGTCAGTCTAGTAGACTCAGTTTAGTACACTCAGTGTAGTACACTCAGTATTGTACACTCAGTCTAGTACAATCAGTCTAGTCCGCTCAGTCTAGTACACTCAGTCTAGTACACTCAGTCTAGTACACTCAGTCTAGTACACTCAGTCTGGTCCGCTCAGTCTAGTAGACTCAGTCTAGTACACTCAGTCTAGTACACTCAGTAGAGTACACTCTGTCTAGTTCACTCAGTCTAGTACACTCAGTATAGTACACTCAGTCTAGTAGACTCAGTCTAGTACGCTAAGTCTAGTACACTCAGTATAGTACACTCAGTCTAGTACACTCAGTCAAGTACAATCAGTCTAGTACACTCAGTCTAGTACACTCAGTATAGTACACTCAGTCTAGTTCACTCAGTCTAGTACAGTCAGTCTAGTAGACTCAGTCTAGTACACTCAGTCTAGTACACTCAGTCTAGTACACTCAGTAAAGTACACTCTGTCTAGTTCACTCAGTTTAGTAGACTCAGTCTAGAACACTTAGTCTAGTACACTCAGTATAGTACACTCAGTCTAGTACACTCAGTCTAGTACACTCAGTCTAGTCCACTCAGTCTAGGAGACTCAGTCTAGTACACTCAGTCTAGTACACTCAGTCTAGTACACTCAGTCTAGTAAACTCAGTCTGGTACACTCAGTCTAGGACACTCAGTCTAGTACACTCAGTTTAGTACACTCAGTCTAGTATACTCAGTCTAGTAGACTAAATCTAGTACACTCAGTCTAGTCCACTAAGTCTAGTAGACTCAGTCTAGTACACTCTGTCTAGTTCACTCAGTCTAGTACACTCAGTATAGTACACTCAGTCTAGTACACTCAGTCTAGTACACTCAGTCTAGTACACTCAGTAAAGTACACTCTGTCTAGTTCACTCAGTCTAGTACACTCAGTATAGTACACTCAGTTTAGTACACTCAGTCTAGTACACTCAGTCTAGTAGACTCAGTCTAGTACACTCAGTCTAGTACACTCAGTCTAGTAGACTCAGTCTAGTATGCTTAGTCTAGTACACTCAGTATAGTACACTCAGTCTAGTACACTCAGTCTAGTACAGTCAGTCTAGTAGACTCAGTCTAGTCCACTCAGTCTAGTAAAATCAGTCTAGTACGCTTAGTCTAGTACACTCAGTATAGTACACTAAGTCTAGTACACTCAGTCTAGTACACTCAGTCTAGTACACTCAGTCTAGTTCACTCAGTCTAGTACAGTCAGTCTAGTACACTCAGTCTAGTACACTCAGTCTAGTACACTCAGTCTAGTACACTCAGTCTAGTACACTCAGTAAAGTACACTCTGTCTAGTTCACTCAGTTTAGTAGATTCAGTCTAGTACACTCAGTCTAGTAGACTCAGGTTAGTACACTCAGTCTAGTACACTCAGTCTAGTCCACTCAGTCTAGTAGACTCAGTCTAGTACGCTAAGTCTAGTACACTCAGTATAGTACACTCAGTCTAGTACACTCAGTCTAGTACACTCAGTCTAGTACACTCAGTAAAGTACACTCAGTCTAGTTCACTCAGTCTAGTACAGTCAGTCTAGTAGACTCAGTCTAGTACACTCAGTCTAGTACACTCAGTCTAGTAGACTCAGTGTAGAACACTCAGTATTGTACACTCAGTCTAGTACAATCAGTCTAGTCCACTCAGTCTAGTACACTCAGTCTAGTACGCTTAGTCTAGTAGACTAAGTCTAGTACACTCAGTCTAGTCCACTCAGTCTAGTACACTCAGTATAGTACACTCAGTCTAGTTCACTCAGTCTAGTACAGTCAGTCTAGTAGACTCAGTCTAGTACACTCAGTCTAGTACACTCAGTCTAGTACACTCAGTAAAGTACACTCTGTCTAGTTCACTCAGTTTAGTAGACTCAGTCTAGAACGCTTAGTCTAGTACACTCAGTATAGTACACTCAGTCTAGTACACTCAGTCTAGTACACTCAGTCTAGTCCACTCAGTCTAGGAGACTCAGTCTAGTACACTCAGTCTAGTACACTCAGTCTAGTACACTCAGTCTAGTAAACTCAGTCTGGTACACTCAGTCTAGGACACTCAGTCTAGTACACTCAGTTTAGTACACTCAGTCTAGTATACTCAGTCTAGTAGACTAAATCTAGTACACTCAGTCTAGTCCACTAAGTCTAGTAGACTCAGTCTAGTACACTCTGTCTAGTTCACTCAGTCTAGTACACTCAGTATAGTACACTCAGTCTAGTACACTCAGTCTAGTACACTCAGTCTAGTACACTCAGTAAAGTACACTCTGTCTAGTTCACTCAGTCTAGTACACTCAGTATAGTACACTCAGTTTAGTACACTCAGTCTAGTACACTCAGTCTAGTAGACTCAGTCTAGTACACTCAGTCTAGTACACTCAGTCTAGTAGACTGAGTCTAGTATGCTTAGTCTAGTACACTCAGTATAGTACACTCAGTCTAGTACACTCAGTCTGGTACAGTCAGTCTAGTAGACTCAGTCTAGTCCACTCAGTCTAGTAAAATCAGTCTAGTACGCTTAGTCTAGTACACTCAGTATAGTACACTAAGTCTAGTACACTCAGTCTAGTACACTCAGTCTAGTACACTCAGTCTAGTTCACTCAGTCTAGTACAGTCAGTCTAGTAGACTCAGTCTAGTACACTCAGTCTAGTACACTCAGTCTAGTACACTCAGTCTAGTACACTCAGTAAAGTACACTCTGTCTAGTTCACTCAGTTTAGTAGATTCAGTCTAGTACACTCAGTCTAGTAGACTCAGGTTAGTACACTCAGTCTAGTACACTCAGTCTAGTCCACTCAGTCTAGTAGACTCAGTCTAGTACGCTAAGTCTAGTACACTCAGTATAGTACACTCAGTCTAGTACACTCAGTCTAGTACACTCAGTCTAGTACACTCAGTAAAGTACACTCAGTCTAGTTCACTCAGTCTAGTACAGTCAGTCTAGTAGACTCAGTCTAGTACACTCAGTCTAGTACACTCAGTCTAGTAGACTCAGTGTAGAACACTCAGTATTGTACACTCAGTCTAGTACAATCAGTCTAGTCCACTCAGTCTAGTACACTCAGTCTAGTACGCTTAGTCTAGTAGACTAAGTCTAGTACACTCAGTCTAGTCCACTCAGTCTAGTACACTCAGTCTAGTACTCTCTGTGTAGTAGACTCAGTCTAAAACACTCAGTCTAGTAGACTCAGTCTAGTTCACTCAGTCTAGTACAGTCAGTCTAGTAGACTCAGTTTAGTACACTCAGTGTAGTACACTCAGTATTGTACACTCAGTCTAGTACAATCAGTCTAGTCCGCTCAGTCTAGTACACTCAGTCTAGTACACTCAGTCTAGTACACTCAGTCTAGTACACTCAGTCTGGTCCGCTCAGTCTAGTAGACTCAGTCTAGTACACTCAGTCTAGTACACTCAGTAGAGTACACTCTGTCTAGTTCACTCAGTCTAGTACACTCAGTATAGTACACTCAGTCTAGTAGACTCAGTCTAGTACGCTAAGTCTAGTACACTCAGTATAGTACACTCAGTCTAGTACACTCAGTCTAGTACACTCAGTCTAGTACACTCAGTAAAGTACACTCAGTCTAGTTCACTCAGTCTAGTACAGTCATTCTAGTAGACTCAGTCTAGTACACTCAGTCTAGTTCACTCAGTCTAGTACACTCAGTATAGTACACTCAGTCTAGTACACTCAGTCAAGTACAATCAGTCTAGTACACTCAGTAAAGTACACTGTGTCTAGTTCACTCAGTCTAGTACACTCAGTATAGTACACTCAGTTTAGTACACTCAGTCTAGTACACTCAGTCTAGTAGACTGAGTCTAGTACACTCAGTCTAGTCCATTCAGTCTAGTAGACTCCGTCTAGTACGCTTAGTCTAGTACACTCAGTATAGTACACTCAGTCTAGTACACTCAATCTAGTACACTCAGTATAGTACACTCAGTTTAGTACACTCAGTCTAGTACACTCAGTCTAGTAGACTCAGTCTAGTACACTCAGTCTAGTCCACTCAGTCTAGTAGACTCAGTCTAGTACGCTTAGTCTAGTACACTCAGTATAGTACACTCAGTCTAGTACACTCAATCTAGTACACTCAGTCTAGTACACTCAGTCTAGTTCACTCAGTCTAGTACAGTCAGTCTAGTAGACTCAGTCTAGTACACTCAGTGTAGTACACTCAGTATAGTACTCTCAGTCTAGTACACTCAATCTAGAGGACTCAGTCTGGTACACTCAGTCTAGGAGACTCAGTCTAGGAGACTCAGTCTAGTACACTCAGTCTAGTACACTCAGTCTAGTACACTCAGTCTGGTACACTCAGTTTAGTACACTCAGTCTAGTACACTCAGTCTAGTAACTCAGTCTAGTACACTCAGTCTAGTCCACTCAGTCTTGTAGACTCAGTCTAGTACGCTTAGTCTAGTACACTCAGTATAGTACACTCAGTCTAGTACAGTCAGTCTAGTACACTCAGTCTAGTCCACTCAACCTAGGAGACTCAGTCTAGTGCACTCAGTCTAGTACACTCAGTCTGGTACACTCAGTCTAGGATGATCAGTCTAGTACAGTCAGTAAAGTACACTCTGTCTAGTACACTCAGTTTAGTAGACTCAGTCCAGTACACTCAGTCTAGTACACTCAGTTTAGTACACTCAGTCTAGTATACTCAGTCTAGTAGACTCAGTCTAGTACACTCAGTCTAGTCCACTCAGTCTAGTAGACTCAGTCTAGTACGCTTAGTCTAGTACACTCAGTATAGTACACTCAGTCTAGTACACTCAGACTAGTATAATCAGTCTAGTAGACTCAGTCTAGTACACTCAGTCTAGTCCACTCAGTCAAGTAGACTCAGTCTAGTATGCTTAGTCGAGTAAACTCAGTATAGTACACTCAGTCTAGTACACTCAGTCTAGTAGACTCAGTGTAGAACACTCAGTATTGTACACTCAGTCTAGTACAATCAGTCTAGTCCACTCAGTCTAGTAGACTCAGTCTAGTACGCTTAGTCTAGTAGACTCAGTCTAGTACACTCAGTCTAGTCCACTCAGTCTAGTACACTCAGTCTAGTACTCTCTGTGTAGTAGACTCAGTCTAAAACACTCAGTCTAGTAGACTCAGTCTAGTTCACTCAGTCTAGTACAGTCAGTCTAGTAGACTCAGTCTAGTACACTCAGTGTAGTACACTCAGTATTGTACACTCAGTCTAGTACAATCAGTCTAGTCCGCTCAGTCTAGTACACTCAGTCTAGTACACTCAGTCTAGTACACTCAGTCTAGTACACTCAGTCTGGTCCGCTCAGTCTAGTAGACTCAGTCAAGTACACTCAGTCTAGTACACTCAGTAAAGTACACTCTGTCTAGTTCACTCAGTCTAATACACTCAGTATAGTACACTCAGTCTAGTAGACTCAGTCTAGTACACTCTGTCTAGTTCACTCAGTCTAGTACACTCAGTATAGTACACTCAGTCTAGTACACTCAGTCAAGTACAATCAGTCTAGTACACTCAGTAAAGTACACTGTGTCTAGTTCACTCAGTCTAGTACACTCAGTATAGTACACTCAGTTTAGTACACTCAGTCTAGTACACTCAGTCTAGTAGACTGAGTCTAGTACACTCAGTCTAGTCCATTCAGTCTAGTAGACTCAGTCTAGTACGCTTAGTCTAGTACACTCAGTATAGTACACTCAGTCTAGTACACTCAGTCTAGTACAGTCAGTGTAGTACAGTCAGTCTAGTCCACTCAGTCTAGTAGACGCAGTCTAGTACGCTTAGTCTAGTACACTCAGTATAGTACACTCAGTCTAGTAGACTCAGTCTAGTACACTCAGTCTAGTACACTCAGTCTAGTACACTGAGTTAAGTACACTCTGTCTAGTCACTCAGTTTAGTACACTCAGTAAAGTACACTCGGTCTAGTTCACTCAGTCTAGTACACTCAGTATAGTACACTCAGTCTAGTAGACTCAGTCTAGTAACTCTGTCTAGTTCACTCAGTCTAGTACACTCAGTATAGTACACTCAGTCTAGTACACTCAGTCTAGTACACTCAGTCGAGTACACTCAGTAAAGTACACTCTGTCTAGTTCACTCAGTCTTGTACACTCAGTATAGTACACTCAGTTTAGTACACTCAGGCTAGTACACTCAGTCTAGTAGACTCAATCTAGTACACTCAGTCTAGTACAGTCAGTCTAGTAGACTCAGTCTAGTACACTCAGTCTAGTACAGTCAGTCTAGTAGACTCAGTCTAGTACACTCAGTGTAGTACACTCAGTATTGTACACTCAGTCTAGTACAATCAGTCTAGTCCGCTCAGTCTAGTACACTCAGTCTAGTACACTCAGTCTAGTACACTCAGTCTAGTCCACTCAGTCTAGTACACTCAGTCTAGTACTCTCTGTGTAGTAGACTCAGTCTAAAACACTCAGTCTAGTAGACTCAGTCTAGTTCACTCAGTCTAGTACAGTCAGTCTAGTAGACTCAGTCTAGTACACTCAGTGTAGTACACTCAGTATTGTACACTCAGTCTAGTACAATCAGTCTAGTCCGCTCAGTCTAGTACACTCAGTCTAGTACACTCAGTCTAGTACACTCAGTCTAGTCCACTCAGTCTAGTACACTCAGTCTAGTACTCTCTGTGTAGTAGACTCAGTCTAAAACACTCAGTCTAGTAGACTCAGTCTAGTTCACTCAGTCTAGTACAGTCAGTCTAGTAGACTCAGTCTAGTACACTCAGTGTAGTACACTCAGTATTGTACACTCAGTCTAGTACAATCAGTCTAGTCCGCTCAGTCTAGTACACTCAGTCTAGTACACTCAGTCTAGTACACTCAGTCTAGTACACTCAGTCTGGTCCGCTCAGTCTAGTAGACTCAGTCAAGTACACTCAGTCTAGTACACTCAGTAAAGTACACTCTGTCTAGTTCACTCAGTCTAATACACTCAGTATAGTACACTCAGTCTAGTAGACTCAGTCTAGTACACTCTGTCTAGTTCACTCAGTCTAGTACACTCAGTATAGTACACTCAGTCTAGTACACTCAGTCAAGTACAATCAGTCTAGTACACTCAGTAAAGTACACTGTGTCTAGTTCACTCAGTCTAGTACACTCAGTATAGTACACTCAGTTTAGTACACTCAGTCTAGTACACTCAGTCTAGTAGACTGAGTCTAGTACACTCAGTCTAGTCCATTCAGTCTAGTAGACTCAGTCTAGTACGCTTAGTCTAGTACACTCAGTATAGTACACTCAGTCTAGTACACTCAGTCTAGTACAGTCAGTGTAGTACAGTCAGTCTAGTCCACTCAGTCTAGTAGACGCAGTCTAGTACGCTTAGTCTAGTACACTCAGTATAGTACACTCAGTCTAGTAGACTCAGTCTAGTACACTCAGTCTAGTTAACTAAGTCTAGTTCACTCAGTCTAGTACAGTCAGTCTAGTAGACTCAGTCTAGTACACTCAGTCTAGTACACTCAGTCTAGTACACTGAGTTAAGTACACTCTGTCTAGTCACTCAGTTTAGTACACTCAGTAAAGTACACTCGGTCTAGTTCACTCAGTCTAGTACACTCAGTATAGTACACTCAGTCTAGTAGACTCAGTCTAGTAACTCTGTCTAGTTCACTCAGTCTAGTACACTCAGTATAGTACACTCAGTCTAGTACACTCAGTCTAGTACACTCAGTCGAGTACACTCAGTAAAGTACACTCTGTCTAGTTCACTCAGTCTTGTACACTCAGTATAGTACACTCAGTTTAGTACACTCAGGCTAGTACACTCAGTCTAGTAGACTCAATCTAGTACACTCAGTCTAGTCCACTCAGTCTAGTAGACTCAGTCTAGTACGCTTAGTCTAGTACACTCAGTATAGTACACTCAGTCTAGTACACTCAGTCTAGTACACTCAGTATAGTACACTCAGTCTAGTTCACTCAGTCTAGTACAGTCAGTCTAGTAGACTCAGTCTAGTACACTCAGTCTAGTACACTCAGTCTAGTACACTCAGTAAAGTACACTCTGTCTAGTTCACTCAGTTTAGTAGACTCAGTCTAGAACGCTTAGTCTAGTACACTCAGTATAGTACACTCAGTCTAGTACACTCAGTCTAGTACACTCAGTCTAGTCCACTCAGTCTAGGAGACTCAGTCTAGTACACTCAGTCTAGTACACTCAGTCTAGTACACTCAGTCTAGTAAACTCAGTCTGGTACACTCAGTCTAGGACACTCAGTCTAGTACACTCAGTTTAGTACACTCAGTCTAGTATACTCAGTCTAGTAGACTAAATCTAGTACACTCAGTCTAGTCCACTAAGTCTAGTAGACTCAGTCTAGTACACTCTGTCTAGTTCACTCAGTCTAGTACACTCAGTATATTACACTCAGTCTAGTACACTCAGTCTAGTACACTCAGTCTAGTACACTCAGTAAAGTACACTCTGTCTAGTTCACTCAGTCTAGTACACTCAGTATAGTACACTCAGTTTAGTACACTCAGTCTAGTACACTCAGTCTAGTAGACTCAGTCTAGTACACTCAGTCTAGTACACTCAGTCTAGTAGACTCAGTCTAGTATGCTTAGTCTAGTACACTCAGTATAGTACACTCAGTCTAGTACACTCAGTCTAGTACAGTCAGTCTAGTAGACTCAGTCTAGTCCACTCAGTCTAGTAAAATCAGTCTAGTACGCTTAGTCTAGTACACTCAGTATAGTACACTAAGTCTAGTACACTCAGTCTAGTACACTCAGTCTAGTACACTCAGTCTAGTTCACTCAGTCTAGTACAGTCAGTCTAGTAGACTCAGTCTAGTACACTCAGTCTAGTACACTCAGTCTAGTACACTCAGTCTAGTACACTCAGTAAAGTACACTCTGTCTAGTTCACTCAGTTTAGTAGATTCAGTCTAGTACACTCAGTCTAGTAGACTCAGGTTAGTACACTCAGTCTAGTACACTCAGTCTAGTCCACTCAGTCTAGTAGACTCAGTCTAGTACGCTAAGTCTAGTACACTCAGTATAGTACACTCAGTCTAGTACACTCAGTCTAGTACACTCAGTCTAGTACACTCAGTAAAGTACACTCAGTCTAGTTCACTCAGTCTAGTACAGTCAGTCTAGTAGACTCAGTCTAGTACACTCAGTCTAGTACACTCAGTCTAGTAGACTCAGTGTAGAACACTCAGTATTGTACACTCAGTCTAGTACAATCAGTCTAGTCCACTCAGTCTAGTACACTCAGTCTAGTACGCTTAGTCTAGTAGACTAAGTCTAGTACACTCAGTCTAGTCCACTCAGTCTAGTACACTCAGTCTAGTACTCTCTGTGTAGTGGACTCAGTCTAAAACACTCAGTCTAGTAGACTCAGTCTAGTTCACTCAGTCTAGTACAGTCAGTCTAGTAGACTCAGTTTAGTACACTCAGTGTAGTACACTCAGTATTGTACACTCAGTCTAGTACAATCAGTCTAGTCCGCTCAGTCTAGTACACTCAGTCTAGTACACTCAGTCTAGTACACTCAGTCTAGTACACTCAGTCTGGTCCGCTCAGTCTAGTAGACTCAGTCTAGTACACTCAGTCTAGTACACTCAGTAGAGTACACTCTGTCTAGTTCACTCAGTCTAGTACACTCAGTATAGTACACTCAGTCTAGTAGACTCAGTCTAGTACGCTAAGTCTAGTACACTCAGTATAGTACACTCAGTCTAGTACACTCAGTCTAGTACACTCAGTCTAGTACACTCAGTAAAGTACACTCAGTCTAGTTCACTCAGTCTAGTACAGTCAGTCTAGTAGACTCAGTCTAGTACACATAGTCTAGTTCACTCAGTCTAGTACACTCAGTATAGTACACTCAGTCTAGTACACTCAGTCAAGTACAATCAGTCTAGTACACTCAGTCTAGTACACTCAGTATAGTACACTCAGTCTAGTTCACTCAGTCTAGTACAGTCAGTCTAGTAGACTCAGTCTAGTACACTCAGTCTAGTACACTCAGTCTAGTACACTCAGTAAAGTACACTCTGTCTAGTTCACTCAGTTTAGTAGACTCAGTCTAGAACACTTAGTCTAGTACACTCAGTATAGTACACTCAGTCTAGTACACTCAGTCTAGTACACTCAGTCTAGTCCACTCAGTCTAGGAGACTCAGTCTAGTACACTCAGTCTAGTACACTCAGTCTAGTACACTCAGTCTAGTAAACTCAGTCTGGTACACTCAGTCTAGGACACTCAGTCTAGTACACTCAGTTTAGTACACTCAGTCTAGTATACTCAGTCTAGTAGACTAAATCTAGTACACTCAGTCTAGTCCACTAAGTCTAGTAGACTCAGTCTAGTACACTCTGTCTAGTTCACTCAGTCTAGTACACTCAGTATAGTACACTCAGTCTAGTACACTCAGTCTAGTACACTCAGTCTAGTACACTCAGTAAAGTACACTCTGTCTAGTTCACTCAGTCTAGTACACTCAGTATAGTACACTCAGTTTAGTACACTCAGTCTAGTACACTCAGTCTAGTAGACTCAGTCTAGTACACTCAGTCTAGTACACTCAGTCTAGTAGACTCAGTCTAGTATGCTTAGTCTAGTACACTCAGTATAGTACACTCAGTCTAGTACACTCAGTCTAGTACAGTCAGTCTAGTAGACTCAGTCTAGTCCACTCAGTCTAGTAAAATCAGTCTAGTACGCTTAGTCTAGTACACTCAGTATAGTACACTAAGTCTAGTACACTCAGTCTAGTACACTCAGTCTAGTACACTCAGTCTAGTTCACTCAGTCTAGTACAGTCAGTCTAGTACACTCAGTCTAGTACACTCAGTCTAGTACACTCAGTCTAGTACACTCAGTCTAGTACACTCAGTAAAGTACACTCTGTCTAGTTCACTCAGTTTAGTAGATTCAGTCTAGTACACTCAGTTTAGTAGACATCTTGTTAGTACATTCAGTCTAGTACACTCAGTCTAGTCCACTCAGTCTAGTAGACTCAGTCTAGTACGCTAAGTCTAGTACACTCAGTATAGTACACTCAGTCTAGTACACTCAGTCTAGTACACTCAGTCTAGTACACTCAGTAAAGTACACTCAGTCTAGTTCACTCAGTCTAGTACAGTCAGTCTAGTAGACTCAGTCTAGTACACTCAGTCTAGTACACT